>NW_026923066.1:0-20905 GCF_032062105.1 Saccostrea cuccullata
CTCATGTAGTGTAGATGCAAGTGTAGTTTTAAATTTTCAAATCATGACTCCCGGTGGTAGGGCGGGGCCACTTTAGGGAATCCAATTTTACATAGTTTTACATAGAAATATGTGGGAAAAAATTTTAAAATCTTCTTCTCAAGAACCACTGTGGAAGCATCCTGAAATAGTGTAGATTCTAAATTTTTCAAATATCCCCCCGGGAGTAGGACTGTCCCACAATAGGAAATCCAAGTTTTACTAAATATGTAAAAAAGAAAAATTTTAAAAATCTTTTTTTAAGAACCACTGGGCCAGAAAAGCTGAAACTTATGTGGAAGCATCCTAAAAGGGTATTTCTAAATATTCAAATGCACCCACAGGGGTAGGGGGGCCACAATAGGGAATCCAATATTTTACATTGAAATATTAGGAAAAAATTTTTGAAAATCTTCTTCTCAAGAACCACTGGGCCAGAAAAGCTGAAACTTATGTGGAAGCATTTGGGGGTAGTGTAGATTCTAAATTGTTCAAATCATGACCAGTGATTGGGAAGGCCAAAATGGTCAATGAGACTATGGCGAACTGTAACATTGTTGATGGGCCATTTAAGAATGAATGTGCCATCAATATTATCTAAAGGGCCATTTCAAAAAATAAACCCCGTGGGGATGGGGTTAGAATAGGTCCTCAGTCCCCCCTTGTTTTGTAAAAGGCGACTAAATGGGGCGGTTTTTAAATGAGCCCGAAAAACCCGAGGCCCCGTGTCACAGCAGGTGTGGCATGATAAAACCCCTCCCTGTCAAAGGCCGTAAATGCCGAGCATAGGCCAAAATTTTGCAGCCCTTCACCGGCAATGGTGACGTCTCCATATCAGTGTAATATTCTGGAGAGAGCGTTAAACAGTATACAATAATCAAGAAATAAAGGGACAAATAAATATGAAATACAAGAGAAAACACATTTTTAATTAACCAATATTTTTAATGTATAAAATGCAGCAAATTTAAAGGAACTTTCATAGAATATAAATGACCCGTATTTTGTGTTAAAATTACGACAGTTTTGGAAAGTGAACACCCTACCATACAAATAAGTATCATTGCGTTTAACCAAAAGTACTTTTTGACAGGTTTCAACCAATGAAATTTGTTGTTTTAAATTGACTGCATTGAAAACGAAAGTAAAACAAGAAAAAAGTTTCCAAAATATTTCCAAACATCCTAAAAATTGAATGCCACATTGGTGCCATGATTGATTGATTAAATGTGCCATTTTTCACTTCAGTGCAACTATGGCGCATGGTGCAACCCCTTTCCCCAATCACTGCATACCCCCGGGGTAGGGTGGGGCCAAAATGGGGAAATCCAAGTTTTACACAGAAATATGTAGAAAAATTTAACTTTAAAAATCTTTTTCTAAGAACCACGGGGCCAGAAAAGCTGAAACTTATGTGGAAGCACCCAAAGGGGTAGTGTAGATTCTAAATTATTCAAATCATCACCCCCGGGATAGGTCAGGGCCATAATAGGGAATCCAAGTTTTACATAGAAATATATAGGAAAAATCTTACAAAATCTTCTTCTCAAGAACCACTAGGCCAGAAAAGCTGAAACTTATGAGGAAGCTTCCTGAAATAATGTAGATTCTAAATTGTTCAAATCAGGCCCCCTGGGGGTAGTGTGGGGCCAGTTTTACATGAAATTATGGGAAAAAATCTTTGAAAATCTTTTTTAAGAACCACTGGGCCAGAAAAGCTGAAACTTATGTGGAAGCATCCTGGGGTATGAGATTCTAAATTGTCCAAATCATGACCCCTGGTGGTAGAGCGTGGTCACAATTGGTATTTAAGGGTGAAATCTGTTAAAGAACAGCATGGAAAGTTTCTTACGAGAGGAAGTGGCCCATGAGCCTCTTGTTAAGTTTTGTAATCAATATTAAAAAAAAAATGGGGCAATCGATCAGTGTCATTTTTGACATCTGTCTTTATCCCTCTTTTATATAGAAATTCGAATTAATACCTGTTTAATAGGCATATTACAGTGATGTCAATATGAATATTCTTTTTAAATGTGAGGACATACAAAATTTAAAACATTTAATTAGCTAATTTAAAAGGGAAAAAGGGAAAATCAAACATGATAGTGATTTAGATAGAGGTCAGGTTGAAGAATTAATGTAACTGCATGTTTTCACAAGTACACGCACAGTTGGACATCATGTGATGAATTGTAATATTAAACAGTTCAGAGTCAAATCAAGTTTAAAACAGTCATAACAATCGAATTGAGAAGCTTGTTTTGAACATGTTTTTTGTTAAATAAGTTTAGTGATGTTAGTCAATTCTTCTCCTTTTAATATGACATTATTTTGTTTAATATACAACTACAGTTTTCTTAAAAACAGCCAACAAACATGTGCTAACTATGTATTCAGACAATGAAAAATGGGGACCCTGATTATTTTGATTTCAAGAAATCTTTAGGCACCATCCCTTTCAATATTTATTAAGTTTCCTTGAAAAGAGCATTTTATATTCACATTTGTACCATGAATATACGGTTAAGTTATCGGGGGTTTATATATAAAAAAATTAACATTTTATGAAACTTAATAATTTTTTCTGGCCATTTAAATTTCCCCCCATTTTTAACTATTGCAAAGAAAAATTTTTTTAGAAGATATATCTTGTGTTTTACAGGTTTCCGGGAGCAAGTTACACATGTTGCCACCTCAACTGTAAAATCACCAAACAATGCATTTGCCAGTCTCACCCAGAGCTTTAGTGACTTGCATGCTGGGTATTTATCAATCTTTTTTGGAAATTTAACTTATTTCTTAATTAAGCAGGAATGCCACACCAGAATTTTATTTTAAAATCTTGAAGAGACCCCTTTTTACACTATGGTTTCAGCATTGAAAGACCATAATTTAAAGGTACTTGGACACAGATTTGAAGTTAATATTTTCTGTATAATATTACGACTTATATATTTTAATAGCATTTCACACAAAAATTAATTAAAAATATTATTTCTTTTAAAAAGTTATTAAAACTTTAAATTTTTTGACAGGTTTGATTGACACATCCTTGCAATTTCACAAATTTTAACTTTATTTTTAATACTTAGGAAAAGGGGACTTGTTTTTATTAATGAAAAATATTAATACTATAATCCAGAAAATTCAGAGTAGACATGTTCGAAAGCAAAAAAAACAACAAATATTGTCAGTCCGTGCAGTTGTGGTGAGCAGTTTGGTGATTGAAAACCCAGTGAATCGTAAAATAAAAAAAACGGGTTTCCCCTGTTTACAAAAACTGTGTACATAACATGAGTGTGATCGATTTGCAAAACTTGTCACAACGGAATGACGATACTTGTGAAGGAGGTTTGCTTTCTAACATTTCTCTTAAAAAAAAATTATTTTTCTGGATTCAATTTTTTAATATTTCTCATTAATACCAACAAATTCCCACTTTCCTAAGGATTATGTATGAATAAAGTAATAATTTGTAAAAGTGAAGGATGTGTAAAAAAACCCGAAAAAATTTAAAGTTTTAATAATTTTTAAATGGAATAATTTTTTTAAATTTAAATTTTTTGTGTGAAATGCTATTAAAATATATAATTCGTAATTTCAAAAAAATTTTAACTTCAAATCTGTGTCCAAGTACCTTTAAACTCTCAGTTTTTTAATGCATTTTTTATTAGTAAAAATGAAAAAAAATCTTTTAATTATGTATTTGAAAATAATGACCTTCAAAATTTAAGACAGATGTAAAAAATTTAGAATTCACCCTTTCTGAATATTAAAATTATGCATTAAAAACATACAAATCTTTTTCCCCCCCTGAGCCGAAGGCTCAAGTGAGCTTTTCTATACTTTTTGTCCCCGCCCGTCTGTCTAGCTGTCCGTCCATAAACTTTTCACATTTTCGACTTCTTCTCAAGAACCACTGGGCCAATTTTGACCAAAATTGGTACAAAGCATCCTTTGGGGAAGGGGAATTTAAATTATTAAAATAAAGGGCCAAGTCCCCTCACAAGGGGAGATAATCAAGAAAAGACAAAAATAGGGTGGGGTCATTAAAAAATCTTCTTCTCAAGAACCACTGGGCCAGAAAAGCTGAAACTTATTTGGAAGCATCCTGGGGTAGTGTAGATTCAAAATTTAAAAATAGTACCCCCTGGGGGGGGGGGCCACAATGGAGAATCAAAGTTTTACATAGAAATTATAGGAAAAATCTTTGAAAATCTTCTTCTCAAGAACCACTGGGCCAAAAAAGCTAAATTTATGTGGAAGCATCCTTGGGTAGTGTAAATTGAATTTTTTCAAATCATGACCCCCTGGGGAAGGGCGGGGCCACAATGGAGAATCAAAGTTTTACATAGAAATATATAGGAAAAATCTTTGAAAATCTTCTTCTCAAGAACCACTGGGCCAGGAAAGCTGAAACTTTGTGGAATTTTGGGCCCACTAATAAGTCAAAATCGTAATGACATTCCCATTTTTTACTGACAAACTTAGAAAATTACTGACAATGTGCTGTCGTTACTGTAAAACTTAGACAATTACTGACCTTTTTACTGCCGTACTGATAAACTTAGAAAAGTGCTGACAATCTTAGTCAGTGCTGATAAACTTAGAAATTACTGACCCGTTTACTGTCCCTGCTGAAAAACTTAGAAAAGTGCTACTTTACTGATAATTACTACCCTATTGTTTCGCTCTCGGGGAGGCTGCAGTGGTGTGAAATTGATTTTTTTTTATTTTAACATAGATTATTATTTCATTTATTTGTTTTTTTCAGATAATTTTTTAACTATGTCCAGATGATATCTTTAAAAAAAAGCTTCTTTGCTATATTTATAGAAAATTGATTTGTAAAAATATATTTTAAAAGAAGGGATAAAATTTCAAAACCTTCAAAAAGATAATCAATTAAAAAAAATAAAAATCTTCCTTTAGTAGTGAGATATGAAATTTTACAGAGGTCTTTTCCTTTTTATAATAAAACAAATTACATTTTTATATAGTGATTCAAATTTGTCAAAACAATTAGAAACCGGTTAAGAAATCAGAAAGTAATTAAAATATTGTATATTTTTCATGCACTATTAAGAAATACAAAACAGATATTTGGGAAACGCATCGTCTGACCTTAATTATGATGATTAATATTGGGACTGTATGTAATAAATCAAACCAAAGGTATACTTTACCTGCCGACGTTGTAAGTTTTCTCGCAATGCTGGAGCTATCAAAATAAAGATTGCTAATCATTAAACGTCATTGCATGATGCAATTTCTTCAGTCGAACTATATGTATATCATTTAAAAATGTAAACATTTGGTATATGTTGAAATGGTTTTCAATGTAGAAGGTCACTAGAACAGAAATCATGAGAAATAAACATCAAACTTTTTCTATATACACGTAGAACACGAACTTATACAATCTGGACTATATTCTAAGCTAGTTTAGCCTAATGGAAACATACACATGTTAGAACAAACAGGGCTAGGATATCGAGAAACTTCAGATTTACTGTGCTACTTAGTATTCTAGAAGTGGTGTAAATCCGATTTTAATTCTCAAAAGCTCAAGAGCATCCTCCGAGTATAAGATCGAGTTTTAAAGAGACGCAGGCTACTGACAAATCGGTTGATGTTAGAGGGATTTCAACAACATCGTTTTAAGTCAGCATTTTGTAAATTCTATGGTGATCATAATGACCTTGTTAACAAATATAACCTATCAATGGGTCGTATTTTAGCTGACTTGTTTCATGTTAATTGTTAGGTCTGCTTTTGTACTGGATTTGACTCACAGAATGGTCCTTCCACCTGATAAGTGCATAGAACACACAGCCCGTGTGACCTGTTAACTGGGGATGTTTACTCCTCCCAGGTACCTGAACCCACGGAATTTTGGGGGATCCGTGTATACATGTTTGTCCTGTTCTCAATTTTGTATCAATTCAATGTTTGTTTATTTTTTTTTCAGATCTATCAGTTTTATTATGTTCACCTTTTTTATTTCAAAATAAAGCATCATTTTATAGAACATGTTAATTAGGAAAACACTACAGAACAATTCTTGATTTTCTCCGTCTTCCCCCCTCAATGGTCATCTGTATTCTTTAAGCTAGCGAGAAGACTACTGGGCATTATTCAACTGTTTACAATATAAAATCCACCGTTTTTAAATTCGTTTGTTCCTCGGTTTCCCAAAACTAGTAAATACATGTATATGCAAACATTAACAATTCGCTTGGTTTTATATAAATTCTTCGTACTCACACGTATAACAATGAAAGCAAGTTATGTACAATAAATACCATGTGTTCCATTCGCAGCCATTGAAACTGCCAGGGTACCGGACAGTCCGCCGATTCTCAGGAACACCGTTGATTTTTGGAGCGCTCTTAGTGCCTCTGTGACCTCCTTGTTCACTACATCAGCACCACAACTCTGTCCATTCTTCTTGTAACCCAGAGCCCCGGCCACCTGATCAAAGACATAGAGCGCGTCTTTTCCGAAGCCAAGATACTCCATTTTGTCAAATCAACAATTCTACGTGACCTCAGACTAATTATGTAACTGGGATTTTCCATTATCTTTAAGATTTTATATCCGGTTTCCTGCTTCGCTATAAGTTCACATATATTTTTTTCTTTTGACAAGTGATTTCAGAAATTGAGCGAGCGTTTATGAAGAGATTTTTTTAGAAAGGCATCCCAGCTCTCATTTGGGTACAAAGACCTACAGGCTGATCGGAATAATTGTACTGTAATTTTAAACGACCAATAAAACTGTCACCAGATTCTGTAATTTTTTTGGGGTATGAGAAATAAAATGAGAGATGTGCATGTACTGGATAGCGGTAAGTAAGATCTTGAGGATGTGCAACAATTAGAATCTTTTGTCTGAAATGTTGATACATGTATTTAAGTACTGCATATTGATAATGTTGATATTTGAAGATTTTTTTTTTAATTATAAATTTAAAATTTAGAAGATATATTACACTTACTTAACTACTTAGAAAAAAAATGATTCTACACATACAAGTATTCTTAGTTGATAAGTAAAGTTTAAGTTCCTCATTGCTAACATTTACATATTCTCGAGAGATTAGAACTTCCTAAAGACTGTTGGAATACAGATGGGCACTAATTGTGCTCCTTTTGAAAATTTGGTCTTCTAAAATCATAATTTGTTCATTTTGTTGTGTAATAAATAAAACCAAATATCTACAAAAATAAAACGCTGTGAACGTTTTTAGCCAACTATTCTAATAAAAAGTATTCTTTAAATCTTTCATTCTGATGCTGCAGCATATTAAGACTCAGCTTCATTAATTTCTATCAATGCTTATTCAAGTAGATCTCTTTGTTGTTTTTTTTTAATTAACACAATATTATGATTCCCTCTAAAGTAAAAAGAAATGAAATTATTATAATCGCAATTTTTTTTTCTTTCAAAAATGTTTCCTTCCCATTCCTCATGATGTACTTTCATGCTATAGATAATCAATTCCTACCTCTCAGTGGGTTTTTTTTTTGCACATTCCTTGATCCCAACATGTTTTATTAAAGTATCATTTTACATTTTGGATCAGAGGTGGTGCTCCTTACAAAATGTTGAAAATAAGTAAAATTTGACCATCTTTTGAAAGAATTTTCAGGTTAACATGTGAATAATGACAGATTTCATGATGTCATATTGCACTGACTCGGTGGCAAATAATGTCATTTTCAATAGACTTGCATTTATCAAGGGTCCAACTAATATTTAATGTATATTGTCAATCAAAACTGCATAAATGTCATCATGGTTCATTTTCTCCTGTACCTGTTAATTTCTACATACATAAGACATGTATAGGATAGTACAAGTAAATATTTCTCAAAAGTAAGAAAATTACAAATGTAGCTTGGGTTTTTGTCATGTGACCTCCAAAGTAACTGTCACCACTCTTAACACTGAAAATCATCCATGAGAGGCTTCAACTAGCAAACACATTCCTCAATAAAACATGAGGAAATCACTGATGTACTTCATTACCTCTTTTCTTCAACAATATAAAGAATAACTTTTTATCAGTACTTTATTGTGTGTCATAAGACAAATTTTGGTCTCCATTGTATTACAAAGAACTCAGTATATAAAAAAAGCCTCTTACACATGATTTTAAAAGTATAGAATATGAAATATATATTTATATTAATTTATCACAACTTTTCTTCAAAATCACCCCAGTCTGTCTGTTTGATGTTACTCATTATAACAGCATGCTTAACCAAGCAAAGATGAGAGCAAATCCTCCATAGGGGGTGACGTATCGGATTTTTGTGTTTCCGGTTAAAGCATGAACGTAACAACTGCCAGAAAACAGGACGATTCCCAGGGTCAACAAACTGCCAGTCTACAACAGAAGATTATAGAATAAACAAATGTAATGTTTAAATTTACCATGCACATTCCTGCAGGAAAACAGGAATTCAGTAATTGTTATCTGGACAGTAAGTTGCTGTAAAGAATGGTTAATTATCTAGATTTGCACATTTCCTTCAGATTTTGGAAGAATACTGCAGCTGTGGTAATTAACATATTTTAAACATCAATGACATGTTTAACTTGTTCACAGTGCATTAGACCTGAATCTTTAAATTATCATACACTATTTTTTTTCAGAGTCATGATTTTTATGATACACAGTAAGCAGTTAGGAACTGGTGATAAGGCCAAAAAAATAATAGTCTTGTTTCCTGCTACCAGCCTGAAAAAATAGGGTAGGTAGGAACAAAAATTATTTTATTTTTTTATTTTATTTTTTCCAGAGGTATTTTTTGGATATGAACTAATACAAAAACAAAAAAAATGTAATAGGTCAACATTACACAGGTATATCTTGATACCTCGAAAGTCTGCGGGACTGAGGACAAACTTCGAGAGATCAAGAGTTCTAGTTTTCAAGAGTCTGGAATTTTACATTTTTTTTTTTTGGCAGTATTTAAAATTAGTCTAACCGGATGTAATGATTTTCATGCAGTACTACCTTTTCACACGTGGTTTTTATAAAACAGTGATATGATTTCGTATTTTAGATGAATATCTTTTAATCTGAGTAAAGCAAAAAAAATGCACATCATCATTTTATGTTTATTTTTTTTATTCTTTACAATACGGACATCATACTATGCATTCGTTATATGAAAACGACATTTTACAGCCCCGCGTGGTGCATATCATTGTGATTTTTTCCAAAAACATGCATTGAACAATGTTCTGTAAGTATTTGTCCAACAATAGTCGTCATATTGACACTAAGGCTGTTTCTGGATTTTCATATTTCGTTAAACTTTGACACTGACTTGAAATAAAAACTAAAGAACTATATGCGGTATATTGCATATATGTGCCCCCACAAAAGTCAAATTTTGAAAACTTTCTGAAATGTGCTGAATTCAATAAATTGTTTGATAAATATAAATTAACATAAAATATTATGGTGTCAAAGCAGTGTATTCACAATTTTTGTTTTTATGACGTCACAAACTAGTCCGATTTTATATCCCTTTTCAGAAAGAGGACAAAATGGACAAATTTTCAACAATTTTAGCTTTAAAATTTATAGAGCGCAAGTTTGTTCAGGAACAATATTGACATATTTTATTGATATTATCATTCTACACATTATATCAAAATATTGATCCTGAACACACATGCGCTTGGTGACTTTTACTCAAAATATCGACGAAATATGTACATTTTTCTGCAAAATTCATAAAAAAACTGAAATTTACGTCATGTTTGTGACGTCATTACGTACATATGGCGTCATTACTTATGAAAATTTTCAGTGCTTTGAAGTCAGCATATACTCCCCTGTATAAGAACTTAATTAAATATATCTCCATCAAAGTTAAAGTTCTTTACCTGGCATGTTTACATTCGGAACTCTCTAGAGTGATCGTAGTAAATGCACTGAGTTATAGTGAGTACGAGTTATGGCCCATGTTTCTTTTGCTACATTACGAATACATGGAACAAAATCTATCGTTAAACCGGGTCCGTATCATTTTAACGATAGTACGTTCTATCTAGGGTCAGGATATGTTGAAGATTAAAAATTGTTCAAGGCTTGACCCTGGGGCAAAGGGCGTGGTCTCAAGGTCCTTCAATTTTAACCAAAATTTACACTTAATAAAAATGTTGATTTTTTGCTTACTATAAGACTAGGATCATCAAATCTTGTAAGTTGATGCATCTTAGGCTTCACAGTGATTAACACAAAAGTAGGTCATGGTGACCTACTTTCTGATCAAAATTTGTCCGTTGTCTGTCGTTGTCATCGTTGTCGTTGTCGTTGTAAACTTTTCACATTTTCATCTTCTTCTCAAGAACCACTGGGCCAATTTAAAAACCAAACTTGCTACAAAGTATCCTTGGGTAAAGGGGATTCAAGTTTGTTCAAATGAAGGGCCATGCCCTTTCCAAGGGGAGATAATTATGAATTAGAGAAAAAATAATGGCATTTTTAAAAAAATCTTCTTTCAAGAACCACGGGGCCCAAAGGAAAGATGAAACTCAAGTGGAATCACCATCAGGTAGTGTAAAATTCAAATTTGTTCAAATCATGACCCCCGGGGTTGTGGTGGGGCCATACCGATTGATCAAAGTTTTACATAGGAATATATAGGAAAAATCTTTAAACATCTTCTCTTCAAGAACCACTTGGCCAGGAAAGATGAAACTCATATGGAATCATCCTCAGGTAGTGTAGATTCCAGTTTATTCAAATCATGACCCCCGGGGGTAGGGTGGGGCCAAATGGCCGATCAAAGTTTTACTTAGGAATATATAGGAAAAATCTTCTTGTCAATTTTACAGGCTTTTGTTTTCAAATTGATTTGGAGGCATATTTTGGACACTTTAAGGCCTTTGCAGGCATTTGTTTTCAAATTGTTTAAAAGGCATATTTTGAATACTTTCATACCTATGATCATCAAACTTTGTGCATTGATGCATCTTGGGTCTTCTGAAAATGTCAGCCAAAAAGTAGGTCACGGTGACATACTTTTGACATTTTATGGCTATTTTTAAGTATCTTAGGTACTTTTTGGCTTAGAATCATCAAACTTTGTCAATTGATACAACTTGGGTCATTGGAAATGTCAATCAAAAAGTAGGTCACTGTGACCTAGTTTTGACATTTATGGCTATATTTAAGTATCTTAGGTACTTTTTGGCTTAAAATATCAAACATTGTCAGTTGATGCATTTTGGTTTGGAATATGTACAAAAGTAGGTTCGAAATGGATTATCTCAGGTGCTTTTTCACTAAATCATCAAACTTTGTCAGTTGATGCAACTTGGGCTTTGAACATGCGACAAATAGTAGGTCATTGTGACCTAGTTTTGACATTTTATGGCTATATTTAAGTATCTTAAACTTACTGGCTTAAAATCATAAACTCTGATTTGATGAACTTGGGTTTTCAGAATATCAACCATAAGAAGGTCACAGTGTCTTACTTTTGCTTTATGTTGTACTTATTGATTTGACCATCGTAATTAATGCATCTTGAGCCCTCAAAAGTTTCAAATCAAAAAGGAGGTCACCATGACCTACTTATGGTATTTTATAGCTATACTGATTTCAGAATATCTTAGTTTTTAACTGGCTAAGAATCATCAAACTTTGTCAGTTCATGCATCTTAGGATATTAGAGAAGGTTTCAAATAGAAGTGATAGACTGTACAATTTATCAGAAGAACGATTTAAGGCCCTTGGGCCTCTTGTTAATTTATCTAAGGAGAAGCCTTTATCCGATAACCAGACAAATCAATTCAAGCCCCTTGTACTAGAGATAAACCTGTTTTCCATAGTTCTGTTTGTGTTTTTTCATTGTTAACATCTCTTTTCTCTATGTACAGGAGCCCTATCCTGCTCAACATTGTGTTGCTTGATAGTTTGGTGCTCCACATTACCGCTTAACATCACCATTTTTTAAATGTCTAATTCAAAGCGCTTTAGAACATATCGTCATATTATCGTCAATAATGATGTCAATTAAAATGAAATTTTAAACAAGAGTTCACCAAATTACAAAGAATTTACTAATAGTATAAATTTTGACATTATCTTGGCATATAGCCTGATAACGAAGAAAACTTCATTGACAATGCTATTTGTAAAAGTAAAAAAAATTGTGCATGTACAACCAATATTTAACATCCTTTAAATGCTGTTTTTATATGCATAAATTTTGTCAAATATCCAAAAGATGATTTTCCAACAACATGCAAAACATTATTAGTTTTGGTTGAATAGTATTTGGAATATTCAAAAAGTTTGCATTTTTCTGGAACAACCCTTGTATATTACCTGTGACAAAACCTTTCTAAATACACTTTTATTTTTGACCCAGTGACCTTGACCTTGAAGTTTGACCTACCTTTTTTTAAACATTACTTTGAATTGGCCATAACTTCTGAATGAGAAGACATAGGGCTTTCATATACAACATGTGTATTACCCGTAGCAAGACCTTTCTAAATACCTATGACTTTTGATGTCAAGTTCTTGGCCTTTAAGTTTAATCTTCTTTTCAAAAACGTGAACTTTGTTCATGACTTGAATGAGAAGAGATGGGGCTTTCATATTACAAATGTATATTACCTGTGACAAGACCGATATAAATACACTCTGATTTTTGACCTTGTGACCTTCAAGTTTTACTTACTTTTCAAAAACTTGAACTTTCATGACTTTTTAATGAGAAGAGATAGGATATTCATATTAAATCTGCTTATTGCCTGTGACAGTTAAGACCTTTCTATTTAAATACACTGATTTTTGATCTTGTGACTTTGACCTTGAATTTACTTTTCAAAAATGTTAATTTTTCCTCATAACTTTTAATTGAGAAGACATACAGCTTTTACATTGGACATGACTTGTGCATTTCCTGAGGCAATTAACATATTTCTGAGCATGCTATGACTTCTGACCCTTTGACCTTCATTATTGACCTAATTTTGAAGTCACCGGAGTAAACTCAGATGACCAATTACTATCTATTTGGTCCGTCGTCGTTCGTCGTGCATTGAAACCGCTGAACCAATTTCAGCTGATTTTGGCATAAAGCATCTATGGGTGAAGGGATACAAAAATTGTGAATTTCATGGTCTCTGCCTCCCCCTGGGGCCTAGAGGGTGGGGCCAAAACCACTAAAATTAGTGCAATCTTCAAAAATCTTCTTCTTTACTCCTGGACATCAAGCAGTTCAAACTGTTGGCATGACTGTATTCAGCATTGAGTCATCTACCAAAATTGTGAAATTCATGGCCCCAAGGTGAGGGGTTCTAGTGCTAAGGTTGGGCTAAATAGAATATATAGTGAAAATGCATTATTTCTTTGATATGCGTCTTCTCTGCTCGTGGGCATTAAATAAACTAACCAAGTGCATAGTTAACTTGAAAAAGGCTGCCTTTTTCCAAAATTGTGAATTTTTTGGCCACAGGGTCAGGGGTTCTAGTGCTAGGGCAGGGCTATATAGATTGTATGGTCAATGCATAAAATCTTCTCTGCTCCTGGGCATTAAATAAACCAGGGTTCTCCATGATCTGTTTTACTGAGTTACTCCCATTTTACACAGTAAAATTTTCTCAGACACAATAATGATTCAAATTTTATGCATGCGCCACAGTTAAAGATATATGTGCCGTATTAGTGTTTTATTTTAAAAGAAATAAATATATGTGGTGTCTCATCAAGTTATATAAGTTACATATTTTCTGCAAATAAGACAATTCCACTCCATTACTTTTAAAAGTTATGAAATATTATTTGGTAAAAATTATTTTCTCTCAGTGTCAGATAAAAAACCGCCTCTTATTGAAATATTCATGATCACGAGGTCTCGCATGTTCACAGCAAACAATGGTCCAATTTCGTGAATGAACCGAAAAGCATGATGGTCTACTACGTTTTTACTACAAACAAGTGAGTTTAGGATTGTCAATACGTGAGCGCACCTCAGAGTTGGTTGCTTTTTGTACCGAGGAATAATCAGGTGCAATTGTCTTTTCAATGGACATTTTCGGTTGGGTGAACTTCTACAGCTGTCAGCGATTATGGATAAAAAAAGTCTGGAAACCTTGTTGTGCCAAAATGAAATAACTAATACAAACAAATGATATAATTTGATCAATGAAAATGGTTATTAGATACATTCGATTCTGCCTTTCTTAATGAGTCAAAAACAAAAAAAAAAAGTATTCCACCATTATCATGTATAAATCTGCACAAAATACCGAATGCCAAAACCAGAATACTACTAAATAATATAAATATATTCTTTACATATGAACCACAGTATTTCTGACCCCTTGAAAATAATAAAAAAAATCTTGCAAGTAGGTTATCAGCATTGGCTCGGGCTAATTCGAAAGTGAAATTTGGACTTTGGCAGTAAAGTTAAATAGGGTAATGTTGTAGGAATAAATAAAATTTAGTAGTGAAAGATATTGGAACCTATTTTACTTGTCAGGTTTCTTCGAGCTAGTCGATTTTTTTTTCTAACTGTTCTATCCCCCCACCCACTTTAAAAAAACGATGCTACCTACATGAATTAATTTTTCTTAATGGTGTTCATCGAAATGCTTGGTTGTGCCCTCAAACTGGAATAGTTTTAGGGGCCTGGAATTCCTAGACCAATTTTATTTTATTAGCCCAACTATATTTCTAAGAAGGCAAGATGTATGGTATGTAAGTTTCATCTACACATGTTATGTAGTTCATATTTAAAAAAACCCTAAGGGATAATTGACGAATTCAGGGTGTAAAAATAGCAGTTTAAATTACTTTATATACATTGTACTTGACAAAATATTTTTTGCGCATAATGCGCTCCATACTGAAGATCCGTAGTCGCTATTTTGTAAATATTCACCCAACCGAAAATGTCCACTAGCAGTACACCACGGGGAAACTCTAAACAAATGGACCTGTACAATGGAGTGGGGAAAACTTTAATTTTCATCATTGTTAATCATTTGTATGCAAATATGAGCATGGGATTAGTAGATAATAATGAACATAATGCATCAAGTCTTTCCGAGAGCGATTTAAAAAAACTAGCCTTTTCGAAAAAACACATGTAGTATTTTATGTAGAAACCATAAATGCATTAATAAATACAACTCATTCAGCTGATTGGTCTATTTGTGTTGAACAGACGTCACAAAAAATTATTGTCCTCGACCTGATGATTCTCGCAATGCTTTTCCCGCGCACATGCGCAGATCCAGGATAAATGTCAGTCCTTTATAAATATGCATGAGAATATCGTGTTCTTTTCCCAACCAGTACTTTGTTAATACCGAATAAAATTTCGTCGAATTTGCAAGAATGCTTCATTTTTGATAGCTTATCATACTTCAGAAATTTTTGTTCAGTTTCAGCTGTGCAAAAATACTGTTTATTACGGCATACATAGCTTTAAAAGTTTGCCGACACGGGTAAGATCTGGGATAATCTCTCTAACTGAAATTTTAATCAAACAATTATACTGTCTTTCAATTCTAACAGGTAGAGCACTTAATTAGGGCTTTTCTTGCATAATAGGTTATCTCCTAGACCCTCGCTGGAGTTTACGCATGAAGGAACAAAGACAAATAATTTGTTTCACACTTCCATGTCACAGTTAATTGGTAGTTGAATTAAAAATACATTGTACTATTTTTTTTAAATTAATTATGTCTTTCTATAGAGCCACAACTCTAGAATTATATTGGCACTGTAAGTCAAACATAACATCATACCGAAATCATTTAATTGATAAATGAGTTGCGTCAAGCGAAAAGTGAATTGTCAGACTTTGTCAGTTGATGCACCTAGGGTTTTCGGAGAATGTTGACCAATAAGTAGGTCACTGTGACCCACTTTTGAATATCTCAAGTACTTACTGGCCTAGAATCATCAATCTTTGTCAATTAATGCATCTTAATGTGGTATTTTATAGTTACATTTAAATATCTTCAGCCATAACTGGCTAAGAATCATCAAAATTTGTCAGTTGATGTATCTTGGGTCTTAGGATAGATTGTATAATTTATCAGAAGAGCGATTCAAGGCCCTTGGGCCTCTTGTTTTACATTGGGTAAAGAGGTGATGGGGAGGTCTTCGAAAATGAGCCTGGCACATTGTGCTTGGAACAAAGGTACGTTACTTCGGTGGATTCATTCTTTCAATCAATTTGATAGATATTGTGTGTTGTACAATGTGAAAAAACTTGCTTTTTATTCTCACTAAAAATATCAAGGAATTTAATTTGCTCTGTACTGAAAAATACTGATGAAAAAAACTATAGGTTACGTATATACAAGGGTTGTCCCGTAAAATCGTGGACAAAGCGTTTTTCTCAAAAAGTAATGGGCGCACTAAGCTGAAAATTTCATTGAATGTTTATTTATCATATTTAAGTGCATGATAATTTTTTTGATAAAATATAGGCAAGAATAAAGATTTTATTATGCTTGAATGTGCACGGGGTATTGTCTTACGGCACACGGACATACAAGAGGCCCATGGGCCACAACGCTCACCTGAGCACTGTGACTAGAAAAAAAGAAGCTATTGGTTTATTATTGAAAAGTTTAAATCCAAAAGTAGTCCCATGATCAATCATGTATTTGCTATTCTTGAGAAGATGATTTTTCTATATATTTCTATGTTAAACTTTGGTCAGCCATTGTGGCCCCATCCTACCCCCGGGGTCATGATTTGAACAAACTTGAGTCTACACTACCTGCTGATGCTTCCATATAAATATGATCCATTATGGCTTTGCCATTCTTGAGAAGAAGATTTTTAAAAAGTTTTTCCTATAAATTTCTATGAAAAAATTGGTTGGCCATTGTGGCCCCGCCCTACCCCCGGGGTCATGATTTGAACAAACTTGAGTCTACACTACCTGAGGATGCTTACATATGAATATGATCAATTGGCTTTGCTATTCTTGAGATGAAGATTTTTAAAAAGTTTTTCCTATATATTTCTATGAAAAAATTGGTTGGCCATTGTGGCCCCGCCCTACTCCTGGGGTCATGATTTGAACGAACTTAAATCTACACTACCTGAGAATGCTTCCATATAAATATAATGAATTATGGCTTTGTCATTCTTGAGAAGGAGATTTTTGAAGAATTTTCCTATATATTTCTATGTAAAACTTTGGTCGGCCATTTTGGCCCCGCCCTACCCCCAGGGGTCATGATCTGAAGAAACTTGAATCTAAACTACCTGAGGATGCTTCCATACAAATATGATGAATTATGGCTTTCTCATTCTTGAGAAGAAGATTTTTTGAAGAATTTTCCTATATATTTCTGTGTAAAATTTTGGTCGGCCATTTTGGCCCCGCCCTAACCCCGGGGGTCACGATTTGAACAAACTTGAATCTACACTATCTGAGGATGCTTCCATATAAATACGATGAATTATGGCTTTGTCATTCTTGAGAAGAAGATTTTTAAAGAATGTTCCTATATATTTCTATGTAAAACTTTGTTCGGCCATTTTGGCCCCGCCGTACCCCCGGGTTCACCATTGAATTTTGAATCTACACTACCTGAGGACGTTTTCCCATTAGTTTCATCTTTCCTGGCACAGTGGTTCTTGAGAAGAAGATTTTTAGCTCTTCTGAGCCAAAGGCTCAAAGAGCTAATGCTATGGCCATTTGTGCGGTGTGCGTAAATTTTTTAGAATATGGGCCATAACCCAAGAACCCCTTGGCCAATCAGTACCAAATTTGTCACAGAGTATCCTTGGCCCAAGGGCTAACATTTATACTCAAATAAGGGTTGGGACCCTTAAACAAGGGGAGATAATCAGGAAAACAAAACCAAAAGTACTGGTTGCTAAAAAAATCTTCTTCTCCATAACCACGGGGCAGATTTTCACTAATCTTACATACAAGGATCAGGATATGTCGAAGATTAAAATTTGCACGAGGAATTACCCTGGGGCAAAGGGCGTGGTCTCAAGGTCACTTCAAAGTTGACCAAAATTTACAATTATAAGGACTAGGATCATCAATTCTTGTAAGTTATGCATCTTACGACTTCACATCATGTTAACTCAAAAGTAGGTCACAGTGACCTCTTTTTTAAAATTTTTTGGTCATTTGTTTTCAAATTGATTTGAAGCATATTTTGGACACTTTAAGGCCTATGATCATCAAACTTTGTGTTGATATCTTTTGGGCCTAAAAATGTAACTTAAAAGTAGGTCACCATGACCTACTTTTTAATTTATGACTTAACCTTTTAAAAACATTAAATCCCATTATTTCAGAATGAATCAAAGTCTTGTATTTGATACATCTTGGGACTTTAAAACATATTATGAAAAAGTAGGTCACTGTGACCTACTTTTTTTTTTTCCCACATTTGTTTTCAAATTGTTTAAAACGCATATTTTGATTACCTTCAGACCTACGATCATCAAACTTGGTCAGTAGATGCATCTTGGCTTTAAAAAAGTCGACCAAAATGTAGGTCACAATGACCCACTTTCGACATTTTATGGCTTTTTTAAGTATCTTAGGTATTTATTGGCTTAGAATCATTAAACTTTGTGAGTCCATGTATGTTTGGGTTTTGGGGAGTGCGACCTAAAAGTAGGTCACGTGACCTCTTTTTACATTATGGCTTTATTTAAGTATCTCTGGTACTTATTGGCTTAGAATCATCAAACTTGGGGAGTTGATGCATCTTGGGTTTTGGGAGATGAACCAAAAAGTAGGTCATGGTGACCTACTTTTGACATTTTATGACTATAATTAAGTATCTCTGGTACTTATTGACCTAAAATCATCAAACTTTGTCAGTTGATGCTACCTGGGTTTTCGGAGAACGTCGACCAAAAAATAGGTCACAGTGACCTACTTTTGACATTTTATAGCTATATTTAAGTATCTCAGGCATTATTGGCTAAAAATCATAAATTTGTCAGTTGAGGGATTTGGGTTTTTTAAAACCCAAGGTGCCTAAACTGAAAAGTTTTAGATACTAAACTTTTTAAAATTGTACCTTTATATTTGTTTTAACCAAAAAAAATGATTTTTGACCTTTTTTTTTTTGGTTTTTTCCTTTTCAAATTTTTTCCGGAAAAAGGGAAAAAAAAGGGGTTTCGACCAAAAAATAGGCCTGTGACCTATTTTTTTTACATTTTAAAAAAAAAAGGGCCATATTTAATTATATCTGGGATTATTGGCCGGAATTATCAAACTTTGTCAGTTGAGGCATCTTAGGGTTTCATTGAATTCTAAAAAAGTAGGTCACGGGTGACCTAATTTTTAATATCTCAGGTACTTATTGGCTTAGAATCATCAAATTTTGTCAATATAGGCATTTTGTCCCCAAAAAGTAGGTCACCATGACCTCTTTTTACATTTGATGACTATATTTAATTATCTCTGGTATAATTGGCTTAGAATCGTCAAACTTTGTCAGATGATGCATCTTGGGAATTTAGAGAATGTTGACCAAAAAGTAGGTCATGGTGACCTACTTTTGAATATTCAGGTATTATTTAATTAGAATCATCAGTCTTGTCAATTAATATATCTTGAGTCCCCAGAGAAAATTTCAATCAGTGCAAAAGGAGGTCACTGTGACCTATTATGGTATTTTATAATTATATTATAATTCTTCAGTCTTAACTGGCTAAATATTATCAAACTTTGTAAGTTGATGCTTTTTGGGTTTATGATTCTAATAGAGTTGGAGGCTTCAATAGAAGTGATAGATTGTACTTTTTTGAAGAGCGATTCAAGGCCCTTGGGCCTTTTTAAAAACATGCCACCAAATTTTCTTTAAATTTCCCCAAATTTTCCCCCCCCTTGAATGAGGGCGTGGCCCTTCATTTAAAAACTTGATTCCCCTTTACCCAAGGATCTTTTTGGCAAGTTTGGTTGAAATTGGCCCAGGGGTTTTACAAAAAAATCGAAAATTTAAAATTTACATACAGACAGACATGACAACAGACAGACTGACCCCGGGACAAAATGTGATCAGAAAAGCTCACTTGAACCTTCGGCTCAGGTGAGCTAAAACCAAGGTTTTATTAAAGAATACACAAGTTTGAATTCAAAATAAAAGTTTTAAATACATAAGATTTGGTTAAAATTCAATTCAATTCCGCAATCAATTTTGTAGTCTTTGTAAAACTTTTTAAAGGGATTTGGTTAATTTTTGGCAGTTTCTCGAGCATTCGAAATGGGAAAGTGGTAAACACAACATACGAAAAATCGTGTTTTACCCTTCGGCGAATGGAGAGCAGTTCCGTTTTAATTCGATGTTGTAATGACACCTTTAGAGACTTAAAATGACCATAGAAAAAAAAGATTATAAAAATATCACCATATCTTAAGCATACAAATGAAATAGGAGTTTTCTTAGTGAAGTCTTTTTTTATCGATCCCCCGGGGGGTACAAAACATACAGACAAACTCCTAATGTAATAGCAAAAAGACGCTGTCACAGTAGACCGCTGATATGAGATTTTTTATTAGTTGAATGATGGTGAGAATATTGTCCGTAACTTACTAAAAAATCTTCAGAAGATCACATGAGGGGGAATTGGTTCTTCGACTGTTTATGGAGACTAAAAAAGTGTATCAATGAAATTCCTAAATTTAAGGGGCTCATCCCCAACTCATTTTTGCAAAGATAAAAAGTGACGCGTTTAGACACTTTGAGTTATAATCCATGCGCCGTAAGGTGATACAATTCATGGCATAAAATCTCATAATTTGTTTCTTTATGCATATATTTATCTGAAATTTGCTGTGTATATTACTAAAATATGTACTAAATAATAGCGAAAATTTCAGAACGCAGTGAT
>NW_026923067.1:0-20342 GCF_032062105.1 Saccostrea cuccullata
GTCCTCTGGTCCTCCAAATGATGTACAATATAAAATGACCTCTGGTCCCCTTATTGTTGTACAATACAAAGTGACCTCTAGTCCCCCTACTGATGTACAATACATGTATAAGGTGAACTCTGGACTCCTTATTGATATTCAATATACATGTACCTGTATAAGGTGTCTTCTTGTCCCCTTGCTGATGTACAATATATGGTGACCTCTGGTCCCTCTACTGATGTACAATATAAAATGACCTCAAGTCCCCCTAATGATGTATAATACATCTATAAGGTGAACTCTGGTCCCCCTACTAATGTACAATATAAAGTGCCCTCTGATCCCCCTACTGATTTACAATATAAGGTGACCTCTAGTCCCCCTTCTGATGTTAAGTGCAAAATAAAGTAACCTCTGGTCCCCCTCCTGGTGTACGATATAAGGTATCTCTGGTCCCATTACTGATGTGGAGTATAAGGTGACCTCTGGTCTTCCTGCAGATGCACAGTATAAGGTGACCCCTGGTCCCCCTTCTGATGTACAATATAAGGTGACCTCTGGTCCCCCTACTAATGTGCAATATAAGGTGTCTTCTCTTCCCCCTACTGATGTACAATATAAGGTGACCTCTGGTCCCCCTACTGATGTACAATATAGGGTGTCCTCTGGTCCCCCTACTGATGTACAATATAAGGTGTCCTCTCTTCCCCCTACCGATGTACAATATAAGGTGACCTCTGGTCCCCCTACTAATGTACTATATAAGATGTCCTCTCTTCCCCCTACTTTTGTACGGTATAAGGTGACCTCTGGACCTCTTACTGATGTATAATATAAGGTGAAGTCTGGCCCCCTATTTAATTAAAATGAAAGGTGACTTATGATCGCTCTAATGATATGCAATATAACGATAGGGTTAGGTAAGGTACAGTATAATGTAAGGTTACCTCTGGTCCCTCTAATTACTTAGATGTTTCTGCTAATATATATATATATGAGAAAGTAGATCTGTGTAAATTAAATTATAAATATGATTATTTTGGAGTAAGACAAAAACAACTGTCTATCATATAAAATTCAATTAATATATAAGGTGACCTGAGGTCTCCGTATTGATATCGATGAAATTACTTTTGTGCCTTGAATGCCTGAAGAGTTCCTAAAATGTTTTATTACTACGCAAAATGACGAACTATTTGCGGGGGACCTCAGGGCCTAGTTCAGCGTACGTTTTATCCTTCTGCGGGTCGATTGCATAAGTTAAAAATTAATTTAAGTGTAACAGGCACATTTTGGGGTATATATCGTTACAATATATCAGGGTACTCAGTATCTTAAAGAAATATGTCTGAATACGGATATATTTTGTATGAAACAAGTTGTACATAGACAGCTTTTGAAATACAAATACATTTAAAAATTTCTAACTGGTTCTTTCTTGCAATGCGTGTAAGAATTGCAGAATAAAAAGGAACGGGCATTGTTATTGCAGCTGTTGTTTAAAGCATGAGAGAACAAAGATTTTAAAAAAAAATTGAAGAAAGAGCTCCTTCTTCTATATACATTTTAAATGTATTGTTTCTTTTTAAATATATACAATTTAAAAACATCATGCATTTTTAATGCACTAAAATTTAAAGAATACATTAAAATTATTTGTGTGCACTTAGAGTCTAAGATTATTGTATTTCAGTAATTGCAATGAGTTCTATTTCCTCGTAGTGATTTCGAGGTTCACTTTCATACATATTATTTCTTTTTAGGGATCTTATATATTTCACTCTATCAGACACTTGAATCGATATATACAGCACTAAAAGAATTAATACAAACATTGAGAAGACGCTGACACATATTAATAAGGGTTTGTCAAAGAAAGATGACTTTGCTTCAAAGTCTTGTTTAATTGCTTCTGATGATATCTCGTATGTACTGATAACTGAAATATTTGAAACAGTTTGAGATGGTCGCCCTGTAGAAAACTCTGTTAACGTTGACAATTGCGTTTTCTTTGTGTTCTGAAGATGCATTTCTGTTTACAAAAGAAAGAGGATTTTTTAAAAACATATGTTAGACTCCAAAGTGCGATGGTGACGCCAAAGTCCGATGGTCTCGCCAAACCCCGATGGCTCGGTGTCTTTGCGGACGCCAAAGTCCGATAGTCACGCCAAAGTCCGATGGCTCGTTTCCTATGAGACACGTTGCGCTAAAGTGCGATTGTCTGAAACGCCAAAGTACGATAGTGCGAAGGAACAGTTAACGTTTATGACGTCACACTAGTCCGACGTCATGACGTTGTTTTGCATTCAAAATTGATTGATTTATTATTTGTCTAGCATACAATTTTACTGACTTTGCTTATTGTTTTCGCCCACCAGAGCTATTAGGGGTTAGTTCTTGTACACCATTCGACTGATAAGGGTTAGTTCTTGAACACCAATTGTGTTTCTTCGAACACACCCGAGAAATGTTATGGTTAGTCCTGAATTGGGTTAGTCTTGCACCCATCAATAATATCTAGCTTATAGTTGTTACACATTTTTCGACTGATAAATGTTAGTCTTGCAACTATGTCCAAAAGATTTGGGTTAATTTTTGCATTGAATATTTATTTGTATTTGTTTTAAACAATCAGGCCTTGGCATGACACGGCATCGCATTTTTGTGCAGTACTACTATGACGTCATAAACGTTAATTGGCGTGTCAAACCATCGGGGTTTGGCACAAACCATCGGACTTTGGCGTGTCCATCGGACTTTGGAGTCCCATCGCACTTTGGAGTCCTACACACATATATATATATATATAATTATTTTCTATAACGTCTATGCATATACATGTGAATACTACTGCAATTATTATAATAATTTAAAATATACAAAGAATTAATTATTTCTATGTAGAAAAAAATATAATAAATCAACTTCTTGACTCTGACTGTATCATTTATATAGATTAACAAATAAAATAAAAATAGATTTAAAATTCTCATGTTATGACTTTTATTGAGCAGGCTCTCGGGTAATACCTTTCGTTGTCGTAGATATCCAACATCCAAAAAATTGGCTGCATTGTAACTTAGTACATTTACATTCGCGACTGCAGTTTAGTCCATAATTAGGATACATGCATTCTGAATATTAGAGACCAGGTAATAAACAGCATCCCAAAGGATGAAAGAATAAAACTACTAATATCAACTCACAAAACAAAGATCATAGAAACCGATCTCAAGTATTTTAAATAAAATTGTTCAAGACAAGGAAAGAACAAAATAAAAATTTTTAATTTACATCCTTAAATTAATTTATGTAAAACATCTGATACGGCAGATCCATGTTAACAATTAAGTTTCTAAATCGCGAAAATTCTTATCCGTGAGATTAAAGCAATTCGCAAAGATTTCTCTGTAAATTGATATGATTTATAGGCTCGGCCGTCGGATGCTATGACATGCGCGCGGGATCTCAAGACTTTCACCATTCCCTCACGGACCCTTGTCAGTAAACGCGCAAACAAAAATTCTGCTGTAATTTTAATTGCCCTCCGTCCCACCCCAACACCATCTGTAATTACTGCCATGTTAGCATAGTTATCTTTGAATGGTTTTGCATGATACATGTTATTTTAGAATAAGTTGTTCACTTTTATGTTTATTTTGTTAAAATATGTAACACTTTGTAAGATTGTGGTGTCTGCAAATTTTCATACCCAACCTTTGATATCTATTGAAACAAAATTGATTATATCTTTCAGTTGTTCAATTTTTCTGATACTGCATTACATGTATATGTTTATATGCATGGCATTCTATGTTTTTTTCATATAGTCATTTATAATGTAAATAAATGGCATTTTTTCAATTCACAGAATCTTAGTATCAAAGAGAGTTAAACTATTGTCAGTTGATTGACATAAATACTTTTCCATGAGTTTATCTTTTGGACAAACATGCGTAGGGATTTCAGCGAACTCGTTTAAATTTGATTTTCGTATTTAATGGCCGTTCATTTAATGATCTTTAAAAAAAAAAATTACCAGCATAATCATTGGGGTTGTATTTGGCTTGTTTTCCATACTAGTTAGCCGCGTGGGGATTCGGGTTAGAATAGGTCCTCAGTACCCCCTTGCTTGTCGTAAAAGGCGACTAAATAGGGCGGTCCTTCGGATGAGACCGTATAAACAGAGGCCCCGTGTCACAGCAGGTGTGGCACGATAAAGATCCCTCCCTGCTCAAAGGCTGTAAGTGCCGAGTAAAGGCCTATTTTTGCAGCCCTTCACCGGCAATGGTGACGTCTCCATATCAGTGAAATATTCTGGAGAGGGTATACAGTATACAATCAATCAACCATACTAATTGTTAGCCCAATATTTAAACACCGAATTTACAACGGATTTTCCAGTTATTTCCCAATCATGATATCACACAGCGGATGTGACAAGTCGGCAAGGGATGTTTACTCCCCCATGGCACCGATCCCATTTCTGATGTTTTGGAGGTTTGTGTTTGCTCTCCTCCTATTTTGATTGTGTTATGGAATTTGATCTGGAATACTGATCGTTATCTCAATATGTTTCATCATACCAACTGTAAAGATCTATGTTTTTATGCTCAGTTTGATTACGGAAAGTTCTTTCTATCTAATCAGTACAAGGGCTCATGGTGGGCGTGACCGATAAACAGGGGATGTTTACTTCTCCTAAACACCAAATCCCACCCTTGTAACTTTCCAAGGGTCCGTCTTTTGTGCCATCTACGCATATTTGCATTGTTTATAGATTACAAAAACACAGCCATTTTTTATTATATTCTCCATTTATATGATGAATATTCCATTTTGCTCTAAAATTGGGGGGAAAAAATGTGTTACTCAAAAAAATAATTATAAAAAAGATCAGCACTAACAGAGAAAAAATACATACCAATGCAGGATTTTGCTTTGTTGTCATACATATAACCTCTACAACACACCAATCTGTTACTTTAATGTTGAAAATATAATAATATATATCATAAACAATTTTAGAAAATGATGTAATAAAATATAATAATAAATATTAAACATATTTTGAGTCAATATATTTTGGAATAAGTATAACCCACAACTCCTCTGTTATTTCATGGTATAAAATATATGATTTTTATACATGTAGGAACTTTAAGAATGTAAAACGTTATAAACATGCATCTATCTGTGATATGGACAATTTAACAATGCTAGACATACCCGTCACATCTTCCTTTTTCTTCTAATGTGACATGCGATACCAAAAAAAAATAAATAATCCTAAAGTAAAAAGCATTGTTCCATTTCAAACAAATATATATAAAAAAAAAATGGAAAAATAACTATGAATAAGTTGTAATACGTCAATTTCCTTCCTTTTTCCTGCTAAACGAACCGAATTCAAACTGTAAAATTAAGCTCTCAATATAACACTGAATTAATGTAATCTTTTCCTTTTTTTTCTACCTAACAAAGTTTGTAAAGTCGTCCTCCATCACATCAACGCTGTTATCAACGCCTTAGGTACATTTATGCGTGTTAAGTAACATATCATGAGAATAAAATAAAGACCCCCCCCCCCCCCCCCGTTTAAAAAAAAAGTAATGAAAATTAAAAGACCAAAATCCGTATTTTTCGCAAGAGATAGAGAAATAAATTAAAACGATAAGGATATACTATAACACATGTAACGGAATATGAAGGTATTGGTGCTTTCCGCTTAATTAAGTATTTTCTTTTTACAGGATACGTATCTGAAAAAAAAATTGGGGAAAATAATTAATACAAGACTTTGATTTAGGATTATGTCCTTTGAAACAGGATGTAAGGAAAGACGAAAATAAATAACATATTGGATCATGCATGTCAGTTGATGTCGTTTTTGGTTTAAAACTGTAAAAAAAAAAAATCAGGAAAATTCGGGGTATAAGAGAATGGCATGTTTTGTCTCGTTCCTGCATTGAATGCTGCAAGTCTTTAAACCCTGCATATTGTACAATGTAACCACTCTATTTAATTTCACATATGAATAATTAGTAGACCGACAAAAAAGGTTTTTAGATAGTAATTTGAATACAAACCTTAATCACAATTAATAATACTGTGTAACTGATACTTTTGATTAAAAGCTTTAAAATGCATCTTAATTCAGATCCTGCGCTATGGTATTTAATTGCCTTTGATAACAGAGGTTGTGATATTTGAAGTACCTTCTCTGCACATATTGTCGTCCATCAGTACATATTGTCGCCAGCTGAAAACTTGCATACAGTACCGACCAGACCCAACCTGACACAAAGCAGTCCCACAGCAGTCCCGGGGACTGCTTTCTGGGACTGCTAAAGCAGTCCCAGAGCAGTCCCAGAGCAGTCCCACAGCGGTCCCAGAGCAGTCCCACAGCAGTCCCAGAGCGGTCCCAGCAGTCCCAGCGGTCCCAGAGAGCAGCCTCAGCAGTCCCAGAAAGCAGTCCCAGCGGGCGGGGTTTATACTGTATGCACATATTGTCGCTGGTGACATAATATGCCTTCTCTCACTGTATATTCTGTCGCTCCACAGTCTAAGTGGCTCAAGACTTTGTTTTTCTAAAAATGTAAATGATGCATGCATAAATCACATATTAAGCATATCTCGTAGACCATTCTCGCAGTAATAGTGCAATTAATTGAGACAGTACACATTGTTGTCTCATACATATCGTCGAAGGCGAAGTTGTGTACCTACCATAACTGCACATATTTTCATCCGTCGGATCCGCATATATTCACACAAGTGCTCTAATAATCTTTTATACCACTGTTTAATTAATCCATGGCAAAACAGTACCATCGAGGTGTGTGCACCTCGAACAGTTATTGGCTATGGTGAGTACTACTCATTTTTATGCAGAATATTTACTGATTAAAAGGCATTCCTTAATATTATGTATAACTTTGATACACTGTATTAATTTAATAACTTTAATGTCCAAGCATTAGCTGTTTAAAAATGGATATTTTTTAATAAAGATATAAACAGATAATACAGATATATACATTTAACAATATTTTACAAATAAATAAACCGTTGTTGTTCTCGTTATACAAGAATTCAGCCTACAAAACAAATACCCCGGTACAGACAATCCGTCTATGACTTTATATGTATTCGAATAACGCAAACCCGTATACTAGTATTTATCGATAGCCAGGAAAAAAAAAACACATTATGGCGGTATCATAATTCAATACAAAATAGATTAACATTTATATGATTTATAAGTTTTCATATACGTTTATTTATATTATTTGCTAAATTCTGATAATTAAAATTGTTTTATTCTATTACTCTCAGCATTAGCAACACACGTAGCAAAGGGAAGTACAACCGGTTCGGTAATATCAGTTGCATGTTATTTTTATTGAAAAGTCAGGTGTGGGTTTGATAGAATGGGAATTAACTTCATTTATTCAAAAGTCTGCGTCTGATACCTATGTTAATGTTAATTGAGAATACAACAACGACGGACGAAAACTGATAGCGGATGAAGTAATAGCGAGACTTTAAATGACTTTCTGACTGATTATCATGCAAATGCCAAAGTTTAAGTAATAAGTTTATAATTCACTTATTACGGACCTTTGTACATATTTATATAATTTTTCTATGTTGCATATCATTATGTTGTCTTATATCATGATTTATTGTCATGTATTGTTTGGGAACACAAATGCAAATGAGTCCCTTCCCATTCAGATTTGTATAGTAGACCTTCTGATGTTTTTGTTAGTATTTTTTCTGTTTGTATGTAAATTTCTTTTTATTTGTTTTCAATGTTTTGCTTTAGATATAACCTCGTGTTTATATATCTACAACTGCCAACATATTTGTTACAAAAACTCAAACTCAACTCCTAGTCTTTATACATACATGTACTGTGTACATTTTTTACAAAATTTTCCATTTTGCGGCGAATTAAATGTCTTTAGATCCGACATTATAGACAATGGGTAATAGTATAGAGCAATATCGAGCCGCAATTGGAACTTTTTACTTTGTGTGTAGGTATGTAACTTACTCGTCAATGTTTATTTTTCTTTCACTGCGTGATATTTTTATCTTTTTCCAACATGTGACTCGGAAAATTCTGTTGAAAAGTTTGTATTTTGGTAAAAATCTGTCAGTACACATATCCCTTTTCATGCAATTTTTTGCTTTTATTTTGTTATTAATATCTGGTGATATAGAAACAAACCCAGGACCTACTTATGAAAGTGTCCTTGACATTTTACACTTAAATATCAGAAGTCTCAGAAACAAAATTGATCCACTTAAAGCCATATTAAATGATTTTGATATTGTGTGCTTTACTGAAACGCATCTCGATGACAAAATTTTGAATAGTGATATTTATTTAGAAGGTTTTAATTGTATTTTTCGCAAAGATCGAAATTCATTCGGAGGCGGAGTCATTATTTACACAAGTAACAACATTCGAGCTCACAGACGAATGGATCTCGAACCTATCAATATTGAAGCTGTCGTGTTAGAAATTGATAACCCTACCTCTCAACTCTTTTTATGTTGCGTATATCGTCCTCCGCACGCAGATTCCACTTTTGGAGAAACTTTTCATGGTCTTTAGATAAAATAAGTGAACTTTCCGACAAAATAATAATTGTTGGTGATATAAATGTTGATCTCTTAAGCACTCCTCACACACATATTATATATGAAATAATATCCAATTGTAGTCTGATCAACAGAATCAGCGAGCCAACGAGAATCACGCATTCCTCTCGAACACTTATTGACCCAATTTTTACAACACAAAGCATTGACGTTACAGAGTCAGGAACTTTAAATGTAAGCACGAATCTTAGCGACCACAGAGCAACTTATGTGTGTCTCACCATGAACTACAAAATTAATCATGCGTATAAGCGAAATGTATGGCTGTATAAAGAAGCAGATTTTGAAAAACTCAATTCCTTAATTCAAGATTGCGATTGGGACAGCTTAATAAATAACGTCCAAGATGTTGACACTGCTACGGAAAACTTTACTGCTCATTTCCTATCGTCTGTACGAAAATGTGTTCAAGAAAAGTCGGTCACAATTCGTCCGAAAGATAAACCTTGGTTTGACTCAGTACTCAGGAAAAATATTAGAATACGCAACAGATTACATAAAATAGCAAGAAAAACAAATAAAGAATCGGATAAGGCTGAATATCGAAAAATCAGAAATCAAGTCAATAACATGAAAAAATATGCGCTATCGAATTATTATGACAACATGGACCTTCAGCTATCTGAAGCGAGCGTGAATAATACTAAATTATACTGGAAAATGCTAAGAGATGCTTTTCATGTAAAACCAAACAAAGATATTCCACCCATACAATACATCTCTGATAGTGGAGAAGAAAATATAGCTTTCTCAGATGATGATAAAGTCGATGTGTTAAACAAGTATTTTTCTTCTATATCCAATGTTGATGACTCTAACAAACAATTACCACCACAGTATTACCTATGCAATGACACACTAAGTGATATAGTAATTACTGAGCAAGAAATTGTTGATATAATATCAATACTCCCTGTCAATAAAGCAATAGGTCCTGATGCAATAAGCCACAAGATGTTAAAATCTACTATTAATTCTGTGTCTAAACCGCTAAGCTGGTTATTTAATAAGTCGCTGGCAGAAAATATATTTCCAGATAAATGGAAAATCGCTCATGTACTACCGTTGTTTAAAAAAGATGATCCTTCAATAGCTACTAATTATAGACCGGTATCATTGTTGAGCTGTGTTAGCAAAATTATGGAACGAATTGTTTTTAAACATGTGTACAATTACTTTCATCAGAATAATTTATTCTACAAATTTCAAGCAGGCTTTTTGCCAGGTCACTCAACCGTTTACCAACTACTTGAAACTGATCACACTAAAAGAATATCGACGAAGGAAAATTTTGTTGCATGGTATTTTGTGATCTATCTAAAGCTTTCGACAGAGTATGGCATAAGGGTTTACTTTTTAAATTAAAAACTTATGGATTATGTGGAAATATTCTTACCTGGATAGAGAGTTACCTATGTAATAGAAGACAGAAAGTTATGTACAAAGATATTTTTTCGTCTAACAGAAACATTAACGCTGGTGTACCACAAGGATCTGTTCTTGGTCCTTTACTTTTTTTGATTTATGTGAATGATGTATCAGAAAACATGATTTCATTGTGTAGATTGTTTGCAGATGACAACTCGTTGCAAAGTTCCTCTTATAATGTTGCAACTATTGAATATACTTTAAATCATGATTTAGATATTCTGGACAAGTGGACTTCCAAATGGCTTATGAAATTTAACCCATCTAAAACGAAAGCATTATTCTTTACATTAAAATCCAATTATTATCTCCCAAAATTACAATTTCAACGATGTAATCTAGAATACATAACCTCTCATAAGCATTTGGTATTACTTTTGAGCCAAAATCTTAATTGGTCTGATCATATAGACAATATAGTTAAACAGGCTTACCAAAGATTAGGTCTTTTAAAAAAGCTGAAATACGATATCGGTAGAAAAACTTTATCTAAAATGTACATAACATTCATTAGACCGCTACTTGAATATTGTTCTATAGTTTGGGACGGGTGTTCTTTACAAGATGTTGAACGATTAGAAATGGTGCAGCTTTATGCTGCAAGAATTATTACAGGGTTACCAATTATCGCTTCAAGAGATGCATTATATTTAGAAACAGGATGGGAACCTCTTGCAGATAGGCGAAAAGCAGCAAAACTAAATACAATGTACAAGGTACATCACAACTTAGTACCCGATTATTTAAAAAGTATTTTTCCCGCAACAAGACGTAATGAATCAAAGTACGATACACGCAATAGAGAGGACTACACTATTCCTAGATGTAGACTTGAAATATTCAAGAAATCTTTTGTTCCTGATACAATAAACCAATGGAATAGTCTGAGTATCACCACTAGAAACAGCATATCTTTTAGTAGCTTTAAAAATAACATACATAAAAAACCAGCAGACCCCCCTTCTTATTTCTCCCATAGTAATAGACGACTTAATATCATACATACTAAACTACGACACAATTGCATTTTAAATTATGATCTTTATAGAAGAAACATTATCGAGAGTCCTAACTGTTCTTGTGGTACACCAGAAGACCCATATCATTTTTTCTTTGTCTGCAATAAGTACCAATATGCTAGAGAAAAGCTATTCAGAGATTTACTGTGTCTTACGAAACCAAATATCAAATTGAATATTATTGATTGTCATTTACTTCTGTGGGGAGATGAGTCACAAAATGTAGAAATCAATAAATATATTTTTCAGTCAGTTCATAAATTTATAAGAGATAGATTTAATTAATTATTACTGCCTAACACTTTCACTCTTTATAGTTAAATATTTCTCATATGTAACAATTGTATGTTTCAATTTAACAAACTTGTTTGTACATCAATATTCCTTTCACTTATTTTCCCTATGTATATATATTGACAGTTGTATGGTGAGATCCTTTTAAGTTGTTAGAACTTGTGTTCAAACTATTTATAGAGTATTTATATAATAAATTATGTTCAAACCAATGCCAAAGAGGATAAGAATATTTTTCGACGATTTATTGCTTTAAAAAAGGAAGAAGCAATTTAAAAACTATGTTTTGATGACATCTTGTATCATTGAGACATTCAATATTTATTAATAATAAAAATTATGCATTATTTTAGAAAAAACGATTAAATTTGACACCGGAGAGGAACAATTGTCCCACATCAATTTAGTTTTCTTCAGGGTGTCATAGCAAATATTACCCATAAAAAGGGACAATTTATGTAATACCTTGCTTCCATATTTTTCCCTTAAATAAATGCAGATTTACAAATTAAATGTTTTGAGGCCACTTAGTACTAAGGAAAAATGAAGAGAAGAAAAAATGCGCAGTTATATGGCTTAAATTTAAAAAAAAATTCATAACCATTGATCTCAAAATTATTTTATCGCAGAAGGTACAATGTATGTTACTTCTGTAATAATTCAAAAAAAGAAACATTTAACTTATTGCATCAAGAATCTTGAGACATGTTAAAACACATTTATGTATGAAATCCCTGATTGAAAAGTGGAAGGGTATACATGTGTAACGTGTGTGCCTAACACATATACTTTATAATTTTTCTCAGGGTCTTTGGCCCCCTCAGATACCTTGCTGAGGAATTTGATTGTTGACTTTTGCTTATTTACAAAATATTCAGATATCGGGTGCTTCCCTAGCACGCAAATAAACGAAATAATTAAGCCTTCTTAGTCTGAAGCGACTTCGAGAAACGCCCAAAGTAACCACCAAAGCGCCAGCACGTCGCTTCTACCATAAGCGACAGGTCACTTCTACCTATATACGGACTACCTTCTTATGCAACGCTCACGTAGACTGTTACATACTAGAGGTCTTGAATAAGTTTGTACGAAATTTTGGTAACTTAAGATCATAATTAGTTTCAGATCGCAGGTTATAAGAAGTTGAAGACTGAAATTCGAATAAATTACGAAGATATTCGGGAGTCATTCCACTGAAAATTTTGTATAATAATATGTATTTGTATAGATCAACTAGTTCATAAACTGTTAACCACCCAAGTTTCTCAAACAGTGGTTTAGAAGAAGAATCAGGGCTTGCGTCTAGGATAATCCTTGCTGCCCTTTTCTGTAATTTAAATAGTCTGTCCATGTCCTGCTTGGGGGCATTACCCCAAACAGTCAAACAATAATTAATAGATGGTAAAATATAAGCATTGTTAAAAAGTTTCCTGGTATTAAGAGGGAGAAATTTCTTAATCCTACGAAGCGTAAATAACTTATAATTAAACGAATTAGGTCACCATGCTGCAACAACGCTGTACCATTTAGCACCAGAGTGTAAATTTATTTGTTTACCTGTGAATTTAAATGCCGACGATTTGTGCTTTCGCTACATTAAAATTAGGCTTTTATTAATCAAAAATCTGTTTGTAGCTTATATAGATTAATTTTTTGAATATACAATTACAAAATCAGTTTCCTATTTTACCACTTTGTCACTTAAATCACATACTTTAAATATAGCGTAGGGAGGTTCGTGAAACAGTCCCGCTTAGCTTCAGAAACCTATATTCATCAGTTTCTTTCTGCAATATATACAGTGATGAAATTGCAAAAGACGACACATCGATGGTCTAAATAAGTATTTCATTCTCAAGTCAAATGTACATTTCAACTGCACAGTTTTGACACGTGTTTCTGATCTGATAATATTTTGATTTATTCCTGATTTATTTGAGAATAATGTCCGCTTCATTTCTTTGATCTCGACAATAATCGTGGTAGAATGCAGAATAATGTTGTGAATGTTACAAAATAACCTCCATAGTCGAGATTTGTTGTTAGAAATAATAAAGCCTCGGCTAACGCCTCTACTTTTATCTTTTAAACAACATTTCTCTACCTCGGAGACTATTCTGTAATATTCACGATAATGCACCTTTATTTGTTATAAAATTGCTCTATTTTAAATATCGAGGAAAACTATGGGCAGCGGAAAGGGCAAAAATTACCATAATGAGAAAACAAACAATTATTTTAATTTCAATGATCATAAAAACTTAACAAATGGTATACAATGCATAATCAACAGACCTTTTCGCAGAACAAGTATACATTAAAGCATAAAAAACGAACAAGTACGTAACAAACATATATGAATGCAAAACCAACGATCATCTTTGCAGTACAAACGTACATAAAAACACGACAAACGAAAAAAACTTAACCAACGTGCACGCGGTTAATCTAGTCCTCCCGATTCCCGGCTCCCGACGGTGTCGGATTTTTTTTAATTTCCTTTTTGTCGGTGCACAGTCAGAACTCTTCAAACTTCTCAGGCACATTTTCTTTTTAAATGAATTAAAACTTAAACAAATTTGCGTATTTATTACTGAATCAACAGTATCACCTTCCAAAAAGCGGTAAATGTAGTACTCCGTTATAAATTTGAAAACCAAAAACGGACATCGGTAAAGAGAGACGTAAGGTGTCGTAGTTCTATATTAAAGGTGAATGGACACAGATTTGAAGTTAATTTTTTCTGTACAACTTATATTTTTTAATAGCATTTCACACAAAAATATGTTAAAAATCTTATTTCATCTAAAAGTTAGTAAAACTTCAAATTTTTATATGGGTTTGATTGAGACATCCTTGCACTCTCACAAATTTTACTTTTATTCTTAATACTTAGGAAAATTGGCAATCTTGGAGGTGTCATTTTAGCAGATGCACTGTATCGATCAATAGGGCTGGTGTTATATCAATTGTTCAATTTCGTTTTCATACGAGATTATTAGGTAAGTGCTGTAGTTATTTCTTAATATCAATGATGATTACTTCTAACGACCTAAATAACAAGCATTCTGGGAGTATTGCATAAGCAAGGCTCCTTTTTTTCTTAAGTTAAGAAAAATAGTGCGGAAAACCAAGAATGACAGACTGACAGACATACGGGGACAGTCAGACAGACGGACGGACAGACATGTAGACAGCTAGACGGACGGACGGACAGACGCGGAGAAAACCTATGGTCCCCTCCGGTTTCATCATCAGGGGACTTATAAAGTGGAGAAAGATCTAATGAATGAAGGCTGGACATACGTACACTATTGATCTTTATGAACACAAATATTTATTGTAGCATGAACATTGTCTGAAATTATTTGTTCTTCTCTTCGAATTAATGTTTAAAACATCATTTTGTATGGAACGCAGTCACTGCCTTATAGCAGAACACTGCGATTGCATTGCATCGACCTTCCATTACATTATGTCAACTCTTTATGACATTTACTCACACTGGTATTGCATTGTGTCAACCTTCCATTACATTATATCAACTCTTTATGACATTAACCCACACTGCTATTGCATTGTCTAAACCTTCCATTACATTATGACATCTCTTTGTGACATTTATTAACACTACTATTGAATTATCTCAGTTATTTACTAACACTTCAATATCTTTCATTGCATTATATCAGCTCTTTGTGACATTATGTCAAAAGATTTTTACGTGGTGTTAAGATACATTTTTATAATTTCAACTCAGTATTACATTATGTGCACACTCTACTATTTGGTCTAAGAAGTTCATTACCTGATGTGAATTTATATTAATTTGATATCAAGTCGCTATAATACGATGTCAGAATTTCATTACATGATGTCAAAAAATTGTCACATGTGGTCAATTCTTTTACTACATTATGTCATCAATATGCTGCATGACGACGTGAATCAATTTCATGAATTTGCCCTTACTTTTTAACAAATCGTTATTACGTTATGTCATTGTGTAATGAAAACGTAAAGCGACAAATGATTGACAATTTTGAAACGTGCAGAGCAAGGCATTCACACTGCGACTGTGAATTAATTTCAATGGAGTTTACTTTAATCTGATAATTAAATAAATCAAATTTTATGAGTCGAGCAGCATTTTTTTATTTTCATATTGAATTGTGTGTTGTTTTTTTTTTATAGAGGTCTTAAACTTCTTATCTTATTAGGAACATTGATACATTGTATATGATTTTTATCAGTCTCTACCTCTCCTTTTTATTTTAAAAAGTGTTAACACACAGTAGAACAAACGTGCAACGGTGGGTCGGGGGTTGGGAGCAGGAATTCCGTCCTTCCATCTTTATTGACCAAAATATACGTACGATTAATAAATTTATTGGTTTTTCTTTGTAGGACATTGCTTAAGATTAGCTGAATAAAGCTGAAAACTTTTTTTTCTATATAACTATAAAGCCTAAGAGCTTCTCCCCCCCTCCCCCCTTTGGTCTCCAACCATATACCGTCCCCCTTCCTTGTTCAAGATTCCCATATCCTCCACTGATATGTGCCTATGCATGCTTGCTTAGGCATATTCAACTGATTTAGACTGATATATAGATTTTTGTAATAGAATTCTGGCACTGGAATTGTTGAAAAAATTACTAATTCCAGTGACGTAGCATCATCTTTGAAAGGGGAGCCGAGGTCAGCCAGAAAAAAAATCTACTCGAAACAAAAAACAGTCCTAATTTTTTTTAAAATATACTACATTACCCGTAGTGGACTATACTTCAAGAAAAAGTGGGATGGGGCTGTGCTTTCCATGAACATTACAATTTCTATAGTAATGTTATATATGGAAAAAGCACCAGATATACAGCTTTGAGATAATGAAAATGTATTTTTACATCAGGTAATTAACTTTTGCCGGAATCAACATGATGAAGAGTTAACACAATATGAAGATGTTTTTAAATCACATTAGAAAAGGCTGACATAACGTAATTATATATCCACATCACGGAATGGAGTTTTGACATAATGTAATAAAGTCTTGATATAATATAAAGATATGTTCACATTATGTTATCCACATTTTACACCAAGTAATAAAGCACTAACAAGAGGTAAGATGTGTTCACCTAACATCATGATGCTCCGACGTATAATAAAGATAAATCCATATCACGTAATAATGCTTTGATATAATAGAAATATATACATTCTGAAAAAGGAATGGATTTTTGACTTCATGTAATGATAAGTTTAATTATAAAACACAATTTGCTTTTCGCAATGCAATTTTGACCTCGCATATTAAAGAAATGAAATGATGTAAAGAAACATTCATTTCAAGTAATAAAGTTTTAACACAATGTAAACACATAATCACTTAACAAAATGGATTTTTTACTTCAAGTTATGAAGTGCTGACATAATAAAAGAATGTATTTACTTCATGTAATGCAGCATTGACATGATGTTATGATATTTTCACATCATATCATAAAAAATGACATAACGTAAAGATATGTTCACACCACGTAATGATAAATTGACATAATAAATGCATAGTTGTATGCTATAAAGCAGTGATGGCGTTCCATAATTTTGCATCTTGCTATTGTGTTGTGCAAAATATCTAGAAAACAAAGTCCTAACTTGAAAAATAGCTTTTATTCTCAGACTAATAAAAACTATAAAATTTAATATTGAAATTTATAACAAAACTTGGGTTTTCCAATTATTGATTAGACTTCGTTAATATTACTTAGGATTTTCAGTTGATCCACCAAAGCTGATGCTTGCATGTTAAAGAAAGATGATTTTTCGTGAAAACCAGTATGAAAATGATGACCTATTTACATATTAACTCAATTTTTGATTGGTTGTGCGTCATTTTCATTACCAATTTATAGCTATTTGAAAGATTTGGATAAAATTTATCGAAACCGAAAGTGAAAGGAATCCTCGTCTGAGGGCAAGGTTTTGCGTAACAACCAGGTTAAAATCGATTTTCTTTCACTTTATTGCAGTGATGTCTTTAAATATTAACTTCACAAGGAATGATACTTCTGAAGGGGCAGAGTTGTTTGAAATTAGAAATTTTATTTCGTGGCCACGGATTTGTAAAGATTAAGTTCATACCATGTTCTACAGAAGCCGACGAAAAATTCTTTGGTTGGAGATAGTGAAATCTTTAAGTTTTTGTAATGGCGTCGGTTTAAAAACGAATGATAACCTTCATAGAATAATTACCGGTGGTCAAACACGTCAGATATTTCGGACTACCCCCTGTGAACCCCTGGTCACAAGTTCAGAGGGAAGATTACCTTCCCGATCGAATAATTCTACTTGATCAATTTATAATCAAACAAGCAAAAAGGCTATGTTATTTTTTTTTATTAATGTTATTATATAGATCGAGTGGGTATATGTGTCCTCAATTCAAAATAAGTATTACATTTGTGTATTTTCAATGGGAGGTGGAAGCGAGGGATTATTTCAATATGCCCATGAGGTAATCATAGCGTAGTTATGCGTAGTACTTAGCATGCATAATATTATATTTGCTATTATAGTCATATGGGAGGCGGGGATATCATTTTTGAACTAAGTTTTGACCCAATTTATTTAATGTAAGTATTATAGTTCAGCATGTACTTATCAATAATCTTTATAAACTCATCACAAAGTTAAAAGTGAGTATAGGAACGTTATCACAAATGTCTTGATATTTAAAACATGCTTAAAATACATATACAATTTTTCAGGAAATAATAAATGAAAAACAAGAGGCCCATGGGCCACGTCGCTCACCTGAGAAGCTTTGACCATTCTGTTCTTTACCAGATTTCCCCCTTTTTATACATAATGCATCCCCACCCTACCCCACTGATCATAAGTTAGACATTTTGAAATCTACACTACCCCATGATCCTTCAATGGGCTCATATGTTTCAGCTTTTTTGGCCCAGTGGTTCCTGAGAAGCCCTTCCCCTAGGGGTCATGATTCCTACAATTTAGAATTTACACTACCCCAGAATGCTTCCACAAAACCTTCACTTTTTCTGGCCCAGTGGTTCTTGAGAAGAAGATTTTCAAACATTTTTCCTATATATTTCTATATAAAACTTTGATTCCCCATTGTGGCCCCCGCCCTTCCCCTAGGGGTCATTATTTGAACAATTTAGAATCTACATTATACCAGGATGCTTCCACATAAGTTTCAGCTTTTCTGGACCAGTGGTTCTTGAGAAGAAGATTTTCAAAGATTTTTCCTATATATTTCTATGTAAAACTTTTGATTCCCCATTGCGGTCCCACTCTTCCCCCGGTGGTCATGATTTGAACAATTTAGAATCTACACTATACCAGGATGCTTCCACATAAGTTTCAGCTTTTCTGGCCCAGTGGTTCTTTTGAAGTAGATTTTCAAAGATTTTTCCTATATATTTCATATAAAACTTTGATTCCCCATTGTGGCCCCGCCCTTCCCCCGGGGGTCATTATTTGAACAATTTAGAATCTACATTATACCAGGATGCTTCCACATAAGTTTCAGCTTTTCTGGCCCAGTGGTTCTTGAGAAGAAGGTTTTCAAAGATTTTTCCTATATATTTCTTTATAAAACTTTGATTCCCCATTGTGGCCCGCCCTTCCCCCGGGGGTCATAATTTGAACAATTTAGAATCTACATTATACCAGGATGCTTCCACATAAGTTTAAGATTTTCTGGAACAGTGGTTCTTGAGAAGAAGATATTCAAAGATCTTTCCTATATATTTCTATGTAAAACTTTGATTCCCCATTGTGGTCCCGCCCTTCCCCCGGGGGTCATGATGTGAACAATTTAGAATCTACACTATACCAGGATGCTTCCACATAAGTTTCAGAAGTTTCAGCTTTTCTGGCCCAGTGGTTCTTGAGAAGAAGATTTTCAAAGATCTTTTCTATATATTTCTATATTAAACTTTGATTCCACATTGTGGCCCCGCCCTTCCCCCGGGGGTCATGATTCGAACAATTTAGAATCTACACTACCCCAGGATGCTTCCACATAAGTTTCAGCTTTACTGGCTCTTTGGCTCTTGAGAAGATTTTTTAATGACCCAACCCTATTTTTGTCTTTTCTTGATTATCTCCCCTTGCGAGGGGATATGTCCCTTTATTTAACAATTTAAATTCCCCTTCACCCAAGGATGCTTTGTACCAAGTTTGGTCAGAATTGGCTCAGTGGTTCTTGAGAAGAAGTCGAAAATGTGAAAAGTTTACAGACGACAGACGGACCGACAGAGGGACGGACGGACGACGGACAAAATGTGATCAGAAAAGCTCACTTGAGCTTTCGGCTCAGGTGAGCTAAAAAACAGAACTGGAGATGTAGAATTATAAAGATTCTCCGAACCTCATTTATACACAAACGGCATAAAATGATTTCCTGATACGATGTGATGTGAGGTTTATTTAAGAAAAATATATACTTCACATATTTAGTTTTAAAACGGTTATGAAAATATGCTGTGTTATCTTTCAGATTATTTGTTCTATTACCCTTGTTGCCAAATGAGTAGACGATAAACAAACAGAATTTCCTTTACAAGAAGGAATGTGTCCGAGAAGCTTGCTGACTTTTCTTCTTATGGTAAGATTATCTCATAATTAGAATAGAAATCTCTGGTAAAATCTGATATTTGAAAATTTATTAGAAATTAGTTATGAAATACAGTAAAATATATTTACTTGCTACTTTAAATGTTCTCAAGTTATCTAATTATTTTTTAATAAATTATTTGAAAGGATTTTTGAATATATACTGTATTTTTACAAGAAAAAGATATAGTGATCTGTTAAAAAAAATTATTATGTTTTTATGAGACCTATTGCTCACACACATTCATATTATTTAATTTCAATTTTCTATAAAGCAAATTCGTAATTTCCAACACG
>NW_026923068.1:0-20719 GCF_032062105.1 Saccostrea cuccullata
GCTTTTGAACAAATTTAACAAGCAGTATAACCTGAAAACAAGAGGAGAAACACACATATACATGAGAAATATTACATTCCATACAAACCAAGAGTTCCCTGGGGACAGCTTTACTTACTTAAGATAATTTAAATCAATAATCAATAAATTGTCATTTTTCTATATTAAACTTTCAAAGAAAAAGTTATCGTCTTACGTATTGTAAAATAAAAAAATACATTAGCTATTATTGTTTTGTTTAAAAAATAATTCTAGGTAAAGAAATGATCATATGTATAAATTTTCAAACCTTCATTTTCGATCCTAGAAAGGGACATAACTCTGCAAGGCGGATCAGACTAGATCGGATATGAGACATTTTGAAAGCAAGAATTAAAACTTTTATTTTGTGTATCATTTATTTTCCCATAAACTTTTAGACAACCTTTAACAGGTTTTTTTTCGTAAACGGCAAAAAGACCTTACTTCGATATATTGACTATGTTAACTTAAACTGAACGTGAATTTATTTGTGTTATTTTTCATCCGAGATGGAATTCACGGAAATTTTATCAAAATTATTGCTTTTATTTATTTTCATCATCACATTATGTTTGATTAATATTACAGCAACTATAGAGTTTGGAGTTACCCCTGCGAAATGATATTCATGATTTTAAGAACCTTTATGAGTTGTTCATAATTGTTCATGAATGGTTCTTAAAGGATTCTTAACAAGTTCATAAAAGTAGTTCATGAATAAAATTCATGAAAACATTCATAATTCATAGTTCATGAACAAATGATGAATAAATATGAATATTGGTAATTTTCAGTTTAAAGAAAAAAACTTAATAGTTCAAGGTAATGAATGTTCTTGAATTTTCATGAAGACTAAAAATGTAAAAATAATTGTCACAAACGATAGCCAGAAAATACTCATTACTCCCATAATACAACTTTTGCATGCAGATGCAATTGTTGAACAAGCTAGCCCCTGATTTAATTAATAACATGCTTTTGTTTTGATTTTGAAAGTATGGGATCAGAGCCGAGTAGGGGAACATAAGAGGTTAAAATCACTATTTTCTACTCTATGTAATTGATACCTTAGATTCTTCAGCATAATAAAACTCTGTTATGAACTGTCTAGAAGGGAGATTATAATTAAATTATGATTGTAATTTAAAGAACACTGCATCAATATTGACAACATTTTTTTTCTCATATTGAATAACTAATTTAATGTTTCTTCATCATTTAAATTGAGCAGCTATATATTAATATTGTGCTTTAAATTATCTCATTTTTCAAGACACCACTTTGTTCGACCGAATTTTCTCTATTTATCAAACTTTTAACAAGTTATAAGAAAATGAAACAGACTTACAGTCTAGAAAAATTTCATAATCTTCGTAAAAACGTATCATAAATTTATTGACAACTAAAAAATTATATCTCTTGTCCGTATTGTACCATACCATTCTTGGGTCGAAAAGCTTTATATTTTGATGCAGTTATAAAGTCACATCTTTCTGTCCATCATGTGTAAATGATACAGCAAAGACTGCATGGTTGTGAAGAAGCTATGACATGAACCACATTCGTATTTTGTAGTCTATTCTCCTATACACCTTCATAGCTCTGGGTACTCAGTTTGAGGGCGAAGTGGTTCCAAGAGATATTTGTTGTCCTCTGATATGGAGGCGGCCATACTTGAATACGAAACTATGGCTCTATAGGTATAATGTAAAAAAAAATCCAATTCAATAAATGATATAACTTATATTAATTTTAAAAAAATTATTTTCAATGAAAAATCATTCGAATAGTGTTTGTTATTATTTGTTTAACAAAAATCTTGGCAATTCGAAACCATTTCTTAATTAGCTCTGCATGACACTTTTTAAAAGGCGCAAACTTTGAAACGCGCGAGAGGTTGGAAAGTGAATCGGTAGAGTGGGAGGATTATTAGCGTAGATCTATTCATTCTTTGTCAACCTTTGAAGAAAATAACGGAATACTCAAGAAGGAATATCCAGAGGATCAATTTACTCTCATAACTGCAGATATTAGCTGGTGAGTTACAAGAAAAATGGAGGCAATCGCTGAATCTGAGATATTTGTCAAGATGTTACCGTCTATTTGTAAGAGTTCAGTTATGTCCTTTTTAATGAAAATTTTGTCAAACTTTGTTATGAGTAAGGATCCAACCAAATTACGTTACATTTAATAATTAAAGATTGAAACATTCATCCTGTTCACCTATAACATCTTGAACATGGCGGGCAAGGGAAACAGGCTAAACTCCCGCTCGGAATGCTTTAAAATATGGCAGTGCCTATGATGCAGAATTAAATGAAACAAATATGCAAAAAAAAAAAACAAAACAAAAAACAAAAAACAAAAAAAAACAAGCAAACAATTAAGCCTTAAGTTTTCACATTTATGAGCATTTTCAGAAAATCTTTGTTCTTGTAGGGAAAAGAGAAGCAGTTCATGTGAACAGATAATGTTGATGAGTTGAGATCAAAAGATAAAAAAAAAAACTCTGGCTGAAAAAAAGAATATAAAAAATCCAGGTTCTGGAAGAAAAACAAAAGAAAAGAATGAAAATATGAATCGTAATCGATCAAAGGATCCAAGTGATGAAATTCTGAAAATTCCACAGGGAAAGCCAATAAGATTTTTTTATTTGACCACCTCTGCTCAAAATCCTTGAAAGCCCTTTTAGCTGATGCCCTAATTGCTGAACACACTTTTCTGCCAGACAGTGAGACTTGGATCAAAAATCATTCCATTTTAGGCATAGACTTTGAAATACGCTGAATAAGGAACCAACTCTCCTCTTGACCAAGTAAGGTTAAGGATTCTGCAAAGAGTCGCGTTTGAATTGAAATTTTTCATAATTTTACTAGGAATGAACTACATAATTTATTTATTATCGTTATCACTTATCAGAGTTGTTTACCTGAACAAAGATTTTGTTACCATGATTGGAAAACAAAAATTCTGTGAAATTTATCTTTCAAGATGCTATTAGAATATTTTCTTTTACAGTTTTTCATTTTGCATAACTTATTACATTTTTGTTTACAAAAAGCAAGAACATCCATGAATAGTTCATTAACATTCCTAAATAACTTTTACAAATTATTCATGAATAGTTCATGAAAATGCATTGAACCTATTAATTTCATTCATGAACTTTTCTTGAAAGTTCAAGAATATAATTCATGAACTTTTCTTGAAAGTTCAAGAAGTATTCTTGATCATTTTGCAGGCATTTAAAAAATCCAAGTTTGTTCATGAACAACAAATAATTCTTGAATATTCTTGAACTTGGTTTTCATGAATAAAACCCATGAAATCATGAGTGTCCAATTTTAACTTCATGGGATCTTCATGAACAATTCATGAGCTGATTCAAGAATATAATTCATGAACTTTTCTTAAAAGTTCAAGAAGTATTCTTAATCATTTCGCAGGGGTAAACCTTCTCATCCTTCTTTTGCTAACTCCCGAGAAACAATATCTACACGCCCCAGATGTAGATTTTCCACCACCACCACTTATTTTTTTTCCTTCTGAACAAATTGACATTTTTAATGCTGAACAAACTGACATTTGAAATAAAATATGTTCAGAGTTTAAAAACCTATTAGAAAAAAAAGAGAGATGTTTAATATATCATTATATTCCTTTAAAAGCAGATCTTAATAAGAACATTTTAAAACTTTAAATGAAAAAAAAAATTAACAAATTTAATTGTTAATATAAATTTTAAAAAAAATTTAACACGCTCGCAATCTTTTATATACTTCCTCAGATGAGGTAGAAATGATGAACCATAAATAATTTTAAAATCTGAAATTAACATTTTGAAACTTGTACATGTAGACAGTGCTCGAAGACGGGACTAGACGCCTATTGTTATGCAATAAATAAGAAATGGCAGGTGTCAGTATGTAGGTGTGGATCCGAATCCTGTAATATACACATGTGCGTGTATGTGTACCCCTCGGAATACAGCCCTGAGGGTGAATCTTACAATAGATTTTCAATCCTCTGTGTATAGCGTGGTTCTACCATGCTCTGTGCGCCGAAGTTAATAAACAATGATTGAATAATGTGCCCCCTCTATCATACCTAGTACGCGATGTCCATGCATTTGCAATGTGGAATAAAAATTATATTTAAATTATGAAATAAAATGTATAAAATTTATTTTATTGTATAGCAATATAGCATGTTGTTATACCATCTGGCACAACACAAAACTTTTATTAATTGATAGTTAATTCTTTCAATTGAAAAAAAATCATGGAAATGAAAAATAAATCAACTGATGATTCAGGCACGTAGCATCGTTTTTGAAAGGGGAGCCAGACAATTGTTTTTTTTTTTATTTTTAATTATTTGGCCTGGAGAAGTTGAAAAGCACAAAAAAAAACAAAACAAAAAAAATTGCCCAAATTCGGAAATGCTATTTCGAGGGGGGGGGGGGGGGGGCAACTTTTTCTTTATGCCGACTTCTTACTGTACCATTTTGGGGTATAATATACTGCATTTTCTTTATATTACTTTACCGTACTATTAACTTGGGGGGGGGGGGGGGAATCTAGCTATATTTCAATGAATATTTTTAATAGAAAACTGAGTAATGTTGGTATCTTACATATGCTTGTAACGGTAAATTAATTTTGAGAAAAATAATTAATTAGAACAAGACCAGATTGAGCAGTTAATATACAGTTGATATAAGTAGATTAGAAAATTCCAATTAAAAAAATAATAAATCTACTGCAGTTGGGTTATCATGTATTCGGCCTTTTAGTGAACACTAGGTCAAAGTCAATTCGGCCTTTTAGTCCACACTTGGTCAAAATCAAATGAGGGCTTTATAAGAAGACCACCGTCAAGATGATGGAAGTAAGAAGTTAACTAAACTTTATTTTAACAAGGGTTAATTCACGCAGGTTTTTAAATCAGTTTGATTGATTTAGCGTGTGTGAATTACTCCATTAACATCATCCCCAAAATTTCCATTGGAATTCTGCTGTCAGTGTCTGAAGAAATGAATATGTGTATTGTGTACGAGACTGGAGTGATGTAAGTATTTACTCAGCTGTTATTAGCCCATTACACTGTACATGCTATGAATTTGATTGGGGTTATTTCTGGCAAAATGGAATCAGGGATCTCTATGTGGTAGATATTACCACATAGGCCTAGAGACTGAAGATTTTTTGGGATGTAAACATGGTCAATTTTTTTTTATAACGTTTATTAGTTTTTTGTCTTCCAAGGGAGAAGGAATATGTTTTGGCATGGATAGCTTTTTCCCACAAGTTGCAACTTAGTCTGCTAGGATGTCACATATCAGTTAGATTATAATGTCACATTGTGCCTGTCTAAGGTTAATCGAGTTCACTTAGTTCAGTGTATTTCAATGGATTTAACAAAAGTTTGGTTATTGCATGGGAAAAAATTCAAAAATTAAAGCCCCAAAGGGGGGAGGGGGATGTACGTACTTTTATGGGGTACTCACAAGGGTGCATGGATCTGATCAACTGCTTCAGTGGTTTGGATGTGAAATCTCTATTTTCTTTTCAAAAAAAAATATGTGAACCAAAAATGATCACTTCAAAAACAAAGAACCAATCATATGATATGTATGGAAATACCATATTATGGAATCTTAATTTTTTTTCTGTATCATGTGAATTATTCATATTTGGTGAGCTGTTGTTATAATAGCATATACGAGATAATACAACATATTATGTCAAATATGAAAGCCCTATTATTTGTCATTGAAGAGTTTAATTATTCAATGTAGCACCATTTTTTTGAATTAGGTCAAGCATGAAGGTAAATGTCAAGGGGTCAGAAATCATAGCATGCCCAGAAATATCATGCCACAGATATTAATGCACATGTAAAATATGAAAACTCTATCTCTTCTAACAGTCTAAATCAAAATTCACAAGGATTTTTGAAAAGTAGGTCATACTTCAAGGTCAAGGTAACATGGTCAAAAAGGTTTTAAGTTTTTGTGACAGATGAACAGATCAACAGATGTCAGATGATAAGATTCAATTAATGAAATCTTGCATTCGCTAAAGTGGAGGACAAAAATCAAGAGAACTATACACTAAAAGGGATTGACTGACCTCGATATGATGATGCATATACCCGGTAGATGCTTTCTATAAAAATTAAGTCTTCTTTTAAATAACGAACAATAATTCATATTTAAGAAGTTTATAAGTATCTGATAAAGAAAAAGATATCAAGTTTGACATACATTTTATAGATCTATTTCAATGAAAAATGCGATATTGATCAATATCGCCTGACTGCACCATGCAGGATGAAAATTCAGTTTTCTTAAGGTCATACGCAACATAGTTTGAACTTTATTAGGTTCTTCCCTGGAGTTTAAGAGTTTCACTATAAATAAAGGACCTGTTTACAATACTTTTAATGTCTATATATGGATTTGTAAACCTCTTCTAAAACAGTGTTTGATGAAAAAAAAAATCTGGAAATTATGTTTTGTAATTTTTGTATATTTTTTTGAATAATGCAAATATTTTCACAATTTGATATCTTTTCAAAACCCCTGGTAACACTAAATTAGAAACATAAAGAATATTTGTTCACTTCCAATATATAAATTCTAATACTAATTATAATGAACATAATGTATTTAAAATCTTTATTGATTTGTTATCCAATGTAGTTTTAATAGTCGAGCTGGTGGATGTTATCATGGTGATAGGGATAAATTTCAAAAACTTACTAGTGGTAAATAAAGTACCGTAGTATAGCTATGAATGCATTTATAAAGATGTTGTCTTATTTCATCATGTTCATTGTACCTGTTTTTTTTTTTTATTTTTTTTGCTGGTAGGTGGTTATTTCAGTTAGGTTTATTAAGAGAAACATACGGGATGCAATTAAAATTCATTGTTATATATTCATTCATAAACACGATGAAGATACCCAACCTAATGATTAAAAGATAATAAATCAGAACGGTGATCAATATCCAAAGACAGGATGGTGGATCTAAAGGGAATGGGTTCCAATATTTTCCTTTGTTTATTGCATGGTTTTCACATTTACCTCAGATAAATCAAAATGAGTTATTTGTAGGTTGATCTAGTTAAAAGGCTTTATCTTTTTGATTATGGCAAATTGATTTCAAACAGTTAGCTTATTAGTCATGTGTTATCATGGTCTAAAGTTTTGAGTGGTGGATCCAAGGGGAGTTGATGTTGAATTTTTAATTACTTATCATGCTTATTGTGGATCATCATACGATACTAATAATTATTGCAAATTTATTGCAAACATTTAGGTAATCTTCCTTTTTGTGATAAGTGATGGATCAGAGGCATGTGTATTTTACCAGTAATTGTTCTGATAGTTGTGGTGGATCCAAGGGGGTGGATAGATATATTTTTAAATATTTGTAATGTCTCAATGGAATCAAAAATCTTGGTTAATTCACTTAATTGATTTTAAACATTTAACTTATATATCATGTGTGATCAAAATCTACACTTATAAGTGGTGGATCCAAGGGGGTGGATATTAATCTTTTTTAAATATTTGTGGTGGGTGCAGGATCAAAGAATATTAATGATCAATGATTATGGTTAATTTATTTCAGACATTTAACTTATATGTGAGCCGTTCCAAGCAAAAACCCCCCTTATGTCAAAAATTTTCGAAAATGACTTTTTTCTTGAAAAATGATGTAGAACCGTAGGTGAATATAACCTGTAAATATTACAGGTGCTCTATTTGCTCCGTTACAGATTTACAGGTATTCAAAGTATGCATTACTTTTACAGCTGACGTCGTATTTTATAAAATTTTCTCTTGTAGCAACATCGACGTTATAGCGACGTAATAAAAACATGAATTACTTATACGCAATAACTTTGTATTGTATTGCCGTTTCGATTTATATATGTGCTTAATTTGTTGCAAAATATAAAATTTTTTTATTAAAAAGTTCAGTTCATTCTTTTCTGAATATTTATTAAAAATATGTCAATGGTATTCAAATAGCCCTATGATTCGCTGACTTAGAGAACACATCACAAATAATTGAAGAAAAATTCACTTTTAATTTTACCGCTTAAGTTCAGCCCAAATCTTTCAAAACCAGTAACAACAAAAATATTTTAGTTCCCATCAATTTATATATTTTTTTGATAATTTATGTAAATTACTTGTCCAACCTTTGCTTTCAAAACAGCGACCAAGAGACAGCATTAAGGGGCAGGGATTTGCGTTTTTATCAATGAACGCGCCGTAAGGATTTTGTTAAGTATGGTATTTCAATGTAAAAAATGAGTACCAATTATCCTTTTTTTTTATAAATGCTCAACTACATATGCATTTACTTTTTTTAATTATGTCCTAATTTGTTAAAATATATTAAAAGGAAAGGGGGAGGGGGCAATGAAAGAATAAATATAAGAGTACTATAAAGGCAATTTAGACTAGATATATACATGATAAATCTGTAATTTATGAATAGTAAAAGTGTGTACTTTCAGATCTCAAATTATGAAATAAATAATAAAAACATGACCTGAAATACTGATAAAAAGGGTAAGGCATATTATTCAGGTTTTAAAAAAAATGTATATTTTTTACAGTACAGTCACGTACATGTAGTCTAATAGATTGCCAAACAAAATTATGAGAGTAGATCCTCTTGTGTTTTACGCATAGATCTATGAAAGTGAAAGTTAGACTTAAAATTTCTCAATATTTAAGTCAGTTATGCGATCCGATCTGTAGTTTGAAATACATAAATGTCACAGTTTAAAAAAAACAACAAAACAACAGGTTTTCATGAGGCAAATTTCACAGGTCAACACTTATATATATCATGAAGATCCTCTGAAAATGTACCAGTTAGTCAAAAGCAAAAAAAATATATTTTAGAGACAAAGAAAAACGTGTAAGTCAGGGGCCTATTTAGAGCAGCTTTTAAAGTCCTCGAAACATTCAGAAACAAATGTAAAACATTTGATTACCGTCTTCATAGAAAAATGAACACATAAAGAAATTTTATAGAAAAGAGAACATGTTACACGTGCGAATTCTGCACATTGGACTGTCTTCCGAATAAAATGCTTCTAATATATTAGTAATATATATTCTATCCCAGTCTACCCAACATTTTACACTCATACAAAGAAGTTCCGTTGTGTGCAGAAGCGGGAGGATTCTCTGGCCATTCTCTGTCACTACATTAACATCAAATATTCGAACATCTGAAAGTGGGGGGGGGTTAAGTAGGTTACTTTTGTGTCTTATTCTTCTAGTTAAATTTACATAGAGACCGGTCCATCGCATGAAACCGCGGTCCCATGTCGCAGTATAAGTGCTGGCACGAAAAAGATCCCTCACTGCTCAAAGGCCCTAAGTACCGGTTATAGGAATATTTGCAGCTCTTCATGCACCAGCAAATGGCGGCGTCTCCTTATGAGTTAAAAATTCTCGAGATGGAAGTTTCACAACACAAACACTTAATCTATTTAAATTTAAAAATTGAGAAAGGGTCATCACCTTAAGTTTCACTGCTAAGGATAAAAGAGGACAAGTTATCTAGAAACCTTTTTTTATACAAGATATTTCCGAAGTTTGCTAGAAACATTTTTTAAATACAAGATATATCCGACTTTTGAGTTTGACATCTGTAGCGGACAGTAAACTAGTATAGGGAACTTACACGTATACTTCCTCGCTGGTGAGCTAGCTTTTCTAGCGATGCGGTCGAGTCTCTCTCTTTCAGGCAAGTTAAGCAACGGCAAGCCTGTTTAACCCTTGGATGGGTGACCGCTCAAAAACATGGAAAGTAATAAGATATAGGCCTACATCACCGCAATGCATGCAAAAATTTAGGAGCTTTTCAGACTTACATAATTATGTATAGTGTCAACATCATTCATTTAATGATTTGTTTGTATCTTTCATTAAGCACTTTAAACCGAGACTGTATCATTTATTATTGCAAACGTTAATCTCTCCAGGTGGAATCTCAATATATTAACAAAATAAACTTTACTATTATTTCTCTTTTTTTCACATTTGCATCTACAGTGCCAAAGAGTTGTCTTGATCCAGGTCTACTAAAATGATAACGGGTTGACTATGTTCTCATGTACATACGTTTAAAAAAAACATGTCAGAACGTTTTTCAAATCATTTGACAAAAGTGTTTATAATATAAAAAAAAATACTCCTAGCTCTCTCATTTTCCAAGATCTAGCGTTGTGTGAAAAAAAAAAAACAGGTTATGTTCACCTGTATGTGATCTTCCATGTGAAAATTACGAGCATGCATTTACCTCTTGCTACGTTAGATTAAGAAGTAGATCGGGAAAATCCAAATTGATTAAAATATTTTGGAAATGTATTTTATTTGCACTCGATTTACACTCAGATGAACAAATATTGTGATTACAATCATGCACATAAAAAACGGAGACGGGGGGGGTGCATTTTTTTTCTGAATGTGAAATAAACAATGTACGTGTGCTTGTCAAATACGGTATTTTTCAGAACTTCCAAAATTTTGTAAAAAGATATACATGTATCTATTTATTTCTATATATGCTTTATTACATATATTTTTTTTGGTGATGGTGATGGGAAAGGGGGGGGGGGACTACAACAGTATTAGCAAGTTATCGACCTTTTCAACACCTAAGAAAAAATAGAATGTCGGATAGACATCTATTTAATTAATGTAGCATTGTTAGCTGAACTAGTTTCACTTTTCCTCCAGGAGGTTCTGGGTCTACAATAAATAAAAAAAAAATACCCCGGATTTAGATCTGGCATTAGTGTGGTTAAACAATTTTATCATTCAGTTTGATTGGTGTTAATTCCTGTGCAGTTTTCTTGACATATGATTAAGTCAAATCAATTTACGCCAAGACTTCGGATAAAAAAAAAACATTTCAAACTACTCTTCCTTCCTTTTTAAAAATATTTTTTACACTCAATATCATCATTGCATGTAATTTTTTGTCGTTGTTGAATAAGAAAGATTCGTAAATCTGAATTTTAAACAACAGTTGCATGTTTTATTTAATTTAACTGAAAACTTATATTGTACATGGAACAGAATAAACGTCGAAGTGTTGACAGATTTTGTGTATTTAATCAGAACACACTTAGGTCGTTAAATGTGTAATGCACATGTAGTTTGACAACAATCGGAGTCAGATAATTATGTTATAAAATAGACAATACACATGTAGTCATGAAAAAAATATACAGAGCACAAATGAGAAAATTCTGAGACACATAAAACAAAGAATTCACCTGGAACTCAGTCAGTGCGCGATAAAATTTTTGCAGTTTTTGTTGCAAAATAATGACGTCGCTTTTTCTATTGTGACGTAAAATTCTGTCAGATTACATAAGGGGGGGTTTTTGCTTGGAACGGCTCATGTCATGTTTGATCATTATCTTAATTTTAAATTGGTAGGTCCAAGGGGGAGTGGATATATAGTAGTTGCAGTTGATCCAAGGGGTTGGATATTGAATTTAAATATTTGTGGTGGGTAAACGGATATTAATGATTATAGCTAATTGATTTCAAACATTAAGGTTATATGTCACGTGTGATCGAGATCTAAACTCATAAGTGGTGGATCCATTGGGAGTGGATATTAATTTTATTTTGATTAAATATTTGTTTTGGATCAAAGGATATAAATGATTAAGGCTAATTGATTTCAACATAAAGCTTATATGTCCATGTGTGATCAAGATCTAAACTTATTAGTGGTGGATCCATGGGGAGTGGATATTAATTTTATTTTATTAAAATATTTGTTGTGGATCAAAATTAAAGGATATTAATGAGTATGGCCAATTGATTTCAAACATTTAGCTTATATGCCATGTGTGATCATGGTCTAAACTTACAAGTGGTGGAGCCTAGAGGAGTAAAATTTTATTTTAAAATATTTGTGGTGGATCAAAGGATTTCTATAGTTTTCCTTTATGATATATAACTGAATGATTTCAACTACATGTAATGAAATATTTTGCTTTATTGTGCCTGAATTAATTAAATCCAATCATAAATGGTAAATGATAGGGGGAATGGAGATTAAAAAATCCACAAACTAGACACGATAATCATAAAAAATTCATATTTTCCCATCAGTTAAAGGAAGAGAACCTTGGACACTGTGAATTAAAAATTTTTAATGTTTCATTTCCCTTTTTAAAGACTACCCTATATACCTACATGTATATTCAGATTAATTGTCATTGATCAAATAATCTGTGAAAAGTTTTATGATAAATGTTTCATTATAGGAGGCAGCTGCCTTAGAAACCTGTTTTCATATAAATCTTCTTTTACATAAGCATGAATTTGAAGAATGAATACTTGAAAATTTGAAAAATGATAGATATTTGTAATAACTATCCACTTTTATAGAACGACAAACAGAGAAGATACTAATGATCCATTAGTTTAAGAAAACAAAAACCAAGTTTTTAAGAATTATCTTCAGTAAAAATATCAATATGTGGGATTTTAAACCCCATCATAAAGAAACGTGGGAGAAAAAAACCCACATGACAATATAAGCAACATATGGGTTTAAAAACCCCACATTGATTTTTATGGGTATAAAAACCCCATGGGGGTAATTTTGAACCCCATGGGGTTTTTGTGGGAGTTTTTCATGGGGTAATTTTAAGTACATGTTTCCCATGGAGTTTTTATTTTTGACACTAAATATCTGAAAAACTAGCAGAAAATGTTGCATTTTTTATTTTCAAAAATTCATTTAGGTAGAAAAACCCCACCATTTAAAAAAAATTCCAAGAGGCTAGCTTTAAAGGAAAAGGGTGCGCAAGTTCGGAAAAATGTCCATTCCGAAGTTGTCCGTCCCACTGTTAATAATATATCTTCCTTAGCATAGATCACCGTGAGAGCGAAGCTCTCCCTATAGGTAACACGTATGTATATGAAAAATAAAAGAAATCTATTGTAAACTATATGTCAATTACAATACCTATGGAACTGAGATTCTTGTCGCCAATATGGCGTCCTGTAAAATGGCGTCGTTTTGATTCACGCACAAATTCTCGTTGTTGATGAGACTTTCATCAAAGTGAAAACCATTTAATCCAAGGATAATTAGTAGTAATGGTTTTTTACTTAAAATCAAATCCATCTTCCAACTTTCGATTTAGACGTTTAGATTTATTTATAGTTCGCGCTTCAGAGGTATAACGGCATTTGATTGGTTAGAAATTCCCTACGGGCGGCGCTGTCGTCTGCACTATTGAGGAGCGGATCTATATGTGGCGCCTTTCACTAGACTGTAGAAGGAAAATAATCCTTATTTATTTGTTAATAAAATTTAATAATAACGAATATCTTCAGGATTATTGTCAATACATACCAAGCTAGAAATGTAGTATTTTTTTTTAGACATACTGTACAATTTTTTTGAACAGTTAAATGTGTTTTAAAAGTTATATTTAAAATTTAATACCCTGTGAAAAGTCTAAAAATAGGGACTCAATAAATGTGTGGAATATTTTTCAAAAAAAAATTTAAGTATCCAAATTGTTTATGAATATCTACTTGTACATAGATATATAAATATTTAGCAGATGGAAGTCTGAGTCTCATTTTTGTTGTGATTTTTAAAATTCAATATTTCATTTTATGAAGTTTTTCAAATGACAAAATTTCAGTATCTTAAATATAATAATCAAAACAATAATCTTAATTGATATATATGAATTTTAAAAATGTAGAAAAGATTTTTTTAGACAATTGGAATTACATATATACTGTAAAGTTTAAAATTAGGAAAAATTAAGTTAGACAATGTATGATGTACAGTCTGGAGAGGTAGTTGTTCAGTCTGCATGTATCAGTAAATGCATGTAAATATACAGTCACGAAGTTATATGACTTCAATGTTGCAGTGCATGCTGTTAATGTAATACACATCAAGCATATCAATATAGTTTTCTATCCTAATAAATGTGCCTTAAAACCTTTAAAAACATGAAGCAAATATTCAGAATTTTTGTTTGACATCAATAAAGTTAAATATTCAATTCAAACTTCTCAGAAGTGTACCCTATTATTCACAAGTTTTGGTTTTGAAATTATATGATTAACCAAGTCTTAAACGACAAAGATACCAGAAAAATTACTTTTAATTTCGAGGTTTTTTTTCTTCAGATAATTAAAAAGTATAACTGTTTTCAAAACGATTGTGTTAATGTTAGATTTAGAAAATTCGAAAGACTATTTAAATCAGATTTGTTTTAATAACATTAGCCCAAAAAAAAAAAAAAAAAAAAAAAAAAAAAAAAAAAAAAAACCTGAAAAGTGAAATATACATTTTTCGTTAAAATAAAGAAAATAATCATTATAATTAAATTAATGGGTTACCAATTAATCCAATTAATGTAAAATAAAAAGAAATGAATAAGAAGAAACTTTAAAAAAGATACTATCACAACAGGGACCTAATAAATGTCCCTAATCATGCATCTGTTGCAAATTTTTTTCTCATAAAAGTTGTGATGCTGTTATATTTTCAACCTTCATGATAGTAACACAGTCAAAGAACTATATGCGGTATTAACCAACATTTGCCCCCCAAAATCAAACTTTGATGGAGTAATATTTAATTAAGTCCTTAAACAGGGGAGTATATGCTGACTTCAAAGCACTGAATAATTTCATAAGTAATGACGTCATATGTACGTAATGACGTCACAAATATGACGTAAATTTCAGTTTTTTTATGAATTTTGCAGAAAAATATACATATTTCGTCGATATTTTAAATAAAAGTCACCGAGCGCATGTGTGTTCAGGATCAATATTTTTGATATAATGTGTAGAATGATAATATCAATGAAATATGTCAATATTGTTCCTGAACACACATGCGCTCTATAAATTTTAAAGCTTAAATTGTTGAAATTTTGTCCATTTTGTCCTCTTTCTGAAAAAGGATATAAAATCGGACTAGTTTGTGACGACATAAAAACAGAAATTGTGAATACACTGCTCTGGAACTATAATATTTTCTGTTAACTTATATTTCTCGTACAATTTATTGAATTCAGCACATTTCAGGAAGTTTTCAAAATTTGACTTTTGTGGGGGCAAACATATGCAATATACCGCATATAGTTCTTTGGTCTGATGATGAGATTCATCCAGGAAGTAGACCATCTGTCTGTATTTTAGGTCATCTGAGTTCGTCTTCTGATCTGGTCTTGACAATATTGTTCTTACTTTAGATGACGTCATAACTATGATAATGTAATGGGAGTAATAACAGTTGAGAAATGACTTGAGGTTTCCAGATCAGTGTTGTTAAATAAGCATATGAATTAAAAGTAGTGAAAGACAAAGAAATGATGCTCAGAAAAGTTTATGAGTTGATTATTGTAGGATATATTTGGGAACAAGTTTACTGTTACATGCATTAAAATTTGAGGTGTCGTTGGGCCGAGGTGTATCACATTTCTTGGACCTCGGTACGTTGAATCCCTTACTGGTCCAGTGCATGCCGCTCCCTTTCCCCACTACATTCTTCGACGTTTAGTGCTCTGGCTAGACAACCCTTTGTCTCATGAAATATCTCAGTTAGTTCTTAGATTTATTACATGTATTTGAATGAAAAGTTTTTTTTTAAGAACTGATTTCTTTGTTATGATTCTCTGACAATGACATACAATTTCAGAATTTAACTGATTTGTCATTAAACAATAAAAGGTAGCAATTTTCTCTTCATGGCTCTGCCCTCACTAACGGTCACACCGTCTAACATAGTTTTCAGTATTTTCACAAAGTTTTCACAACGTCAAAGATCCTGTGTTATCTCCTTGCCATGGAACAATGGCAAATCTCAATTAAAACCCTTCGGGTTGATGTCTCTCTCTCTCTCTAAATAAAACTCCTTCATAGGGGGAGTAAAACAAGATACACTAAACTATTCAATCAATCAATCAGTCAATCAATCAATCAATTAATTAATAAATTTCTTATGAAGATCATTATGTTATACATGTAATATCCTTTATATATAAGCATTGTACCTTGATAACTTTCATATCTCTGCCTTCATATGTTATGCCGATAGACTCTATTTTTCAATTGCAGAGTATTTTGATGCCATCCTTACGAGCCAACTGTCCATCTGTATATTATTACAAAAATATGTTTAAATTGCAATTAACATATTATAGATTGATCTAAGTGACATGTAATTAGAATTATAGAAATAAAATAATGCAACATCTATAAATGACTGAATTTTAAGGAAAGAAATTGACAAATTCCGAGCAATAGATGTGTGTTTGACCTCGGCATGTCGTGCAAATTTTCCGACAATATCCGTATTCCTTAGTTTGAGTGCTGGAGATGCCATCGCACCTGTTGAATCAATGACGTAATCAGGGATCTCCATAGAAGCCTCCTCTTGGTCCATAACACTAAAAATTAGAGGTACTTTACAATTTAAAAGATACATATAATTTGATTCTTTTACAATTTTGAATAGACATAAGATTGCTTTAAATTTCCTGAATCGAGAAAGTTGTTAAATAAAAGGTATACACATGTATATAATTCATACTACGGATAAAAATATTACAATGCCTATTACCTTTGTATATCATGAACTAATAAAGTAGGCTTAAGGTCAACATGTGACAATCGTTGAGTGACGTCATCATACACTTTGATAGGTACATGAATATCTACATCAGCATTGATATTAGGCCTCTTCCAAAAGTCAACCTTTAAAAACAAGAATTGCAAAGTTTACTTTATAGATCGCACTTCGTTTTCATTCTCCAAATTACTCGTATTAGCATTTTCTTTAAAAAGAGAGTGTTAGAAAAATGTTTTTTGAAGTTGAAGAACAATTGCTTAATCATTATAAACATTATTTTCGACCATCCCCCCAAGAAGAAACAAAAAAAAAAAGACGACAGAAAAAAACCCTACAACAACAACAACCCCCCCCCCAAAAAAAAAAACCAGCCAAACAAACAACAACAACAACAACTTACAATATGCTTCAGTGTATTTTAATGAGAACGACAAGGATACAATATGCAGAATTTTATCTTTAGAAGCGTACATTATACTGAATTTGAAAATAGTCAAGCAGTGGTAAAAGATTTTTAAAGACAGGAAATGGCTATGGAATGTATAGAATGACTCTATATATTAAGTGTACTGAGTTGTGGGATGAAAAAGAAATTGAAGGCTGAAAAATCAGACCTCAGCAGGAAGATTGTCTTGAAGTCTCTCCAGAGCAAGGACTTGATCCATTGTTTTGGGATGAACTCGAATCAGCTTGTCTCTGATAATCAAAAAGCCACACAGATATGTATGCATATAAAATTAAATATTTAAACATTTTAAAGTTCAAAGAATGAAAAATAAAAATCTGATTTGAGCTTCACTGGCAAAATTTCTAAACAAAATTCAATAAAATATTTAAGATATAAAACGAAAATGCCAACAAAGTATCATAATATAAATTGCTAGTATAGCTCGATAAAGCATTAATATCAAAATTCTATGCATTCGGAAAAAAATAAAACAACAGACGTTTGAAGTTAAACTACAATAAACTTACAGGTGATAGATTTTCCTCGGAGGTATGACAGGAGCTGATTTCAGCAATGTCATCAACGACACAAGAATAAGGAATTTTGAGATCGATTTGTACATTTTTTAAATTGGCCCAACTCTGTAAGGACTACACGTACAACTTATTTTTACTTATATAACGGTAAACCGGTGTTAAACATACAAGTCATGTCTTGCGGTTAAAAAGTTATACTGAAAGACTTAGAAATGTTCGAAGAAAAACCACATCCAGTATATACAGGAAGATCATCTTTAACATCTATTATTAAGAAAGTGTCTATGATATAAGGTGACGTAATAGATGTTGTTTTTTATCTACATGTATAGAATAATAGTAGTAAAAATACTTTGAATTAAAAAAATCTTTCAAGTAAGCATATACTAGTATTTGAAACCATTTATTACAACAAAAAATCGAATGATATTTTATAGTACACGTACATACACTGTATGAATGATAATTAAGACGATTCTTATAGAGAAAAACAAACGTTAATGGTGATCTGACAACAGAGCTTAACATGATCACTTTAACTTTTCCATCGTCAATTTCCCTATTTTGTGGAACAATTTGCTTTTTCCAACTGCATGTGTAGTTAATAGCTCTCACTTTATTCGATACGCAAGAGGTTGCTCTACGTACAAACAATTTCTAGAACGAGATAAGGTATTGACAATCTCGTTTTAAAATCATCATAAAATTTTCATTAAATGTACAATATACTTATACTTATCATACATTATATTTTGATCAAAAAATTATGTGGGAGCATTTGCATAATTTGCGTTTAAGTGCGAAAAATTGTAACCTTCCATTATAATCTTATATTAAATGTACTTGTATTTTAAGATGGCTACTTACATTGCCTTGACGATAGATTTTCCCAAAACTTAACATATAAAGTCAATGTATGTTATCTATTATAGTTTCCACACAATAAATCCCCAGTCGGCTTTCTTAAACACCGACTGGTCAAAGAATTCTATATATATATTTTTTTAATTTTAGCATTTTGAATAGCATTTTGAGCTTGATATATTGTTCTTTCTCTATACATTTCACCAAAAAGTGACTAGTAAGATTTGGACTAAACAGCTGCAACTTATTTATAATTATCCCTCTAAGAATTGCAAGGCTCAGGGAATATAAATATTTAAATATTATTGTTTATCATAAAATATTGTTTGTAAAAATGAACCGGACTTCATTATTGGCGATTTATATATTCTATGTATTTAATGTATTATCAAAACAAGAGGCCCATGGGCCACATCTCTCACCTGAGTACTGTAGCTTAGAAAAAGTAGAAATTGGTTTATTATTGAAAAGTTAAAATCCAAAAGTAATCCCATGATCAATCATGGATTTGATATTCTTCAAAGAATTTCCCCATATATTTCTATGTAAAACTTTGGTCGGCCATTTTGGCCCCGTCCTACCCTCGGGGGGTCATGATTTGAAGAAACTTGAATCTACACTACCTGAAGATGCTTCCATATAAATATGATGAATAATGGCTTTGTCATTCTTGAGAAGAAGATTTTTAAAGAATTTTCCCATTAATTTCTATGTAAAACTTTGGTCGGCCATTTTGGCCCCGCCCCACCCCCGGGGGTCATGATTTGAACAAACTTGAATCTTCACTACCTGAGGATACTTCCATATAAATTTGATGAATTATGGCTTTGTCATTCTTGAGAAGAAGATTTTTAAAGAATTTTCCCATTAATTTCTATGTAAAACTTTGGTCGGCCATTTTGGCCCCGCCCTACCCCCGGGGGTCATGATTTGAACAAACTTGAATCTTCACTACCTGAGGATGCTTCCATATAAATTTGATGAATTATGGCTCTGTCATTCTTGAGAAGAAGATTTTTAAAGAATTTTCCTATATATTTTTATGTAAAACTTTGGTCGGCCATTTTGGCCCCGCCCCACCCCCGGGGGTCATGATTTGAACAAACTTGAATCTTCACTACCTGAGGATACTTCCATATAAATGTGATGAATTATGGCTTTGTCATTCTTGAGAAGAAGATTTTTAAAGAATTTTCCTATATATTTCTATGTAAAACTTTGGTCGGCCATTTTGGCCCCGCCCTACCCCTGGGGGTCATGATTTGAACAAACTTGAATCTTCACTACCTGAGGATGCTTCCATATAAATTTGATGAATTATGGCTCTGTCATTCTTGAGAAGAAGATTTTTAAAGAATTTTCCTATATATTTTTATGTAAAACTTTGGTCGGCCATTTTGGCCCCGCCCTACCCCCGGGGGTCATGATTTGAACAAACTTGAATCTTCACTACCTAAGGATGCTTCCATATAAATTTGATGAATTATGGCTCTGTCATTCTTGAGAAGAAAATTTTGAAAGAATTTTCCCATTAATTTCTATGTAAAACTTTGGTCGGTCATTTTGGCCCCGCCCTATCCCCGGGGGTCATGATTTGAACAAACTTGAGTCTACACTACCTGATGAGGATGTTACTCCATAAGTTTCATCTTTCCTGGCACAGTGGTTCTTGAGAAGAAGATTTTTAAAACATGCCACCAAATTTTCATTAATTCCCAATTATCTCCCCTTGAATGAGGGCGTGGCCCTTCATTTGAACAAACTTGAATCCCCTTCACCCAAGGATGCTTTGTGGCAAGTTTGGTTGAAATTGGCCCAGTGGTTCTTGAGAAGAAGTCGAAAATGTGAAAAGTTTACAGACAGACAGACAGACAGACAGACAGCTAGACAGACAGACGGACGGACGGACGGACGGACGGACAGACGGACGCCGGACAAAATGTGATCAGAAAAGCTCACTTGAGCCTTTTGCTCAGGTGAGCTAAAAATGTGTAGTCCGATCATGACAAGGTGAAGATGGCGGATGTGACAGTAGACAGCAATGCTTACTCCTTCATAGCACATAATCCTATATTGGGCAATCCATGTTGTCGTTTCTATTGTTTCAGCTCTTACGTTTGATAACTGTTCGTTATATCTCCTTTCATTATTGTATTTTATATGCAT
>NW_026923069.1:0-20995 GCF_032062105.1 Saccostrea cuccullata
TTGGTTAGGTCAGTTAGGTCATTGTGTATTAAGCTTTACCGGTCAGTCAGGTGGTAGATTGTCATGCAATTCTTGCTTCTCACATTCTGCCCAGACCTTGGTCCTGATAGCAGCAGCAGCAGGTGCTGGTTTCCCATTTTTTGTCAATTTTGCATTGATCAGTATATTTACAAGCCTCCAGACACATTGTTTGTCTTTGGTAAGAACATGTATTTGTTATTTTAGATATTTTTATTATTTTGAATTGGTTAATGAAGCTACTGGCTATAAAGTATGTTTGACAAATATTTTTGATTTACCAAGCTTAATTATCAAAATCTATTTTTTACTTCTATTTTTATGTTTTATCTGTAAAGCCCTATGAATCTGTTCAGTTGGAATTAAGAGTTATTGCCCTTTATTCAGAGTGCAGTATTGTATATATTTATCATGAGGGAAAGTATAATATTGAACATTTTGTCAGATACCATTATATTTCATGTGATGTATGTTTGTTTATGTTTGTAATTATTTGCTTTGCAGATTTACATGTATTTATATTTATGTTTACAATTTTAGGGCTCGATCATCGATCATTCTAATAAACTATAGTGAACCCTGACAGCGTCTTGATTCTTATTAGACCTGTAACAGTATTAATCCGAGATTACTCTGACTCTATCCCCTGCTTTTTATATTGGGTCTTGTTGCCAACAAATGCAACATTACTTGAATTAGGTCACCTTCTCGTTTGATGCTTCATTTTTCAACGATAGGGCCTTTTAAATAGATATAGCATCCTTTAAATGTTTGTTAAGTTGTAAAAGAATCATCCCTTTACAGATTTCTCGCTTAGACTTAGATCCTCAAAAAAAAGTAGTAAAGGTAGGCAGAATAATGCCAGAATTGCAACATCAGATGGTGTCGTTGAATTCCCACTTTTCAATATGGCCTCTGCTTTGACTCTTCCATGCACATGTCACAATATAACAATATAAAAAGCAGGGCTTAGAGTCAGAGGAATCACGGATTACGGTTGTATCTGTTTACCACCTTTTAAAATAACATATAGCAAATTGCAATATACATTTTCCTTCAATTAGATACTACACCACTTACAACTGCATACTTTTAAGCTTACTGTGCAACTATTTTTAATATATCTGCATTACTGTCAAATGCTCAATCCTTGATTCTTTTAACTTTAATATAATCTGAAACCTGATCAATTTAAAGATGTTTAAGATGATACATGTACTTCATAAATCAACAGAACAAGATCAAGTACCTATTTCTTGTAAAATCAAGTATCTATTACAGTACTACTTTAGCCATGTGATTTCTTGAAAATGCTTCGACAAATTTAAAAGGCATTTTATTAGATTTCGATAATGTTGTATATAATCATCAATACAAAAAGATGAGGATTAAACAAACACTGATTGTCAGTTCAAGCTAAAAAAAATTACACAATACACATCTTTCAAGAGACCATAAACATGAACACCTGAAAAAAATAGATTGGGATCAGATGCCAAGAGTAAGCATCCCCTGTCAACTGAACCCCCCCCCCTCCCCCTTTACATATTAGCTTGATGGAACAATTTGTAGAAAATTTAGTTACCCTTGAAAAGAAACAAGTTAGCCAAAATAGGATTGAGGTATAGGTAACATTTACTAACAAGGTTATTATCACCACCATAGAAATTGCATGATGCTGAATTTAAGCGAAGTTGTTGAACTCCCTTTAATATCATTTTTTTTAATGAAACCAGCTTAACTTTAAAAATTTATATCTGAAGCATGTTCTTGAGTTTTAATATTGTGCATGTCTGTAGAAATAAACACTAAATACAAGTGAGATCGAGATCTTGCTAAAGAAATAAGGAATGTTTACAATGGTAAATTTGAAATGATCTCATTTGTCATGTACAAATTAGTTGTCTGCATTTTCCACTCATTTGTGAGTTCTCCCCATTCAAAAAAGCATGGCATTTTATTTGAATAAACTTGGATACCCTTCCATTGCTTTACCCAATGATACTTTGACGAGTTTGGTTGAATTTTGCAATGGTTCTTGCACAGAAGTCCAAAATAAGGAAGTTGGACTGAAGTCAGCCAAAATATGATGAAAGAATAGATTAACACATTTACTTACAAGGCCATTATAACGACCATAAAAATGATGACATGCTGAATTTATAAAAGGTTGTTAAAATTACTGTAACATCAAATAACCTGTCAGTAGCCTGTATTGATTTTAATTTTATAGTTAAATCAATTTCTATCAGTTGTATGTGGGGATTAATTTATAATACGAGTAAGCACATTGAAGAGTAGTTGTTTGGTCATAGTACGAGGGTCATTCAAAAAGTTCGTAGACTTTTGTCATAACTTTTTTATTTAACGTCATATTTAAACCAAAATTGGTACATGTATTTTAACAACTGATTAATCAATATCAGTTGACAAGCAAAAAAAACAAAACAAAACAAAACAAACACAAAAAAAAAACCCTATGCACCACACTCTAAAATTCTTTTTTGGTAGGCGGCTTCGTGTAACCTTTCTGTTCGGTACATTACTTTCAAATGCTTGAATCTGCGTATTTTCCGGCAACAAAAAATGTGGAGGAAGCTTCCAAATCAAAATATTATTTAAAACTGCACAAAAAGATTATTCTCAGAAAAAAAGTGAGCCCCCCCTTCATCTGCATACTACGGGAACATTTTAAACCTTGATCTTCACTGAATCGCAATATTTCATGCATACTTCTAAAAGTTAGTTACTTCTGAAGATGGTCCAAAAATGGTAAAGCTAAAGTTCGCTGGAATCTTCCTTGCATGTTACTTGTGGGTGGTCGGAGCCCTTAGCCAGGGTTACCAAGACAAAATAGAATTTGTCCCCATTGTAATTTAAAAGAACTCGGAGATGAGTTTTATTAATACATATTAATATAAAATAAAATATGCCCCCGGCCTAAATTCCCATACTTCACATTTATAACAAGGTACAATTTTTTTGTTTAGTTTCTTATTCACGCATGCTTTATAGATCTACTGTTATGTATAAAATCACCTATATATTTTTGTGGTCTCTGTATACTTTTGTAAAATGTTGAAGAGATTCAAATATATGATTGAAAAATGATTGAAGGTACACGGAAGAAAGCAAATCCGCAAAAATCTACAGATCTAGGGAACAGAAAGGACAGAGATTTTTTATTTCTTCAAATTATTAGACGTATAACACTGTATAAATATCTATATTCTAGATTCTCTCTCTCTCTCTCTCTCTCTCTCTCTGTATGTGTGTACAAAAATAAAGGGGGTTCCAATTCCCGGAACCCCACCCCACCTCTAGATCCGCCAATGAATTCTATTTTTATCATTCATATACCACAGAATCAAACTCGTTTATTGTAGATGAAATTATAAAATAAGTTTAAATCAAGTTATATTAGGTCTATATTTAAAAAAAAAAAATAAAGCCAGTATACAGTTTTTTTATAATGGGAATACTTGATCGTATTGAAATCCGATCTTTTTCAGAGAGCGTTATGCATTTTTTTTAATTACCCCCCCCCCTTTTCACGGGAGAATCTTGTCAAAGGATGAATGATTCGTAATGTTGCATGCTATAGAATAAATTTAATGTAGTTAAGCCATGTTTATAAATTTTGTTTACATTTACATATACAGACAAGAGTAATATTTATTTTTGAAAAAAAAATATATATTTGCATTTTTTTTTCAATCAGCCAAATTTCCAGTAAGCTTTCCACCTTTTTAGATTTCCCCTGACCAAAAAGACTGAGCGTCGTGGACCACGTGTGTCCAAGTGCTATGTGGTGACAATTTTTTACTGTTCAGTTAGCAATGGATTACATAACTTCTGAGATGCATATTTCAATAAAAGTAAAATAGGATATTTCTTTCGACATGTGCGCATCCCTGTAACAATAGCAATATTCAGGTAAATATCTTTATGACTGCGTTCGATGCGTATTCTCGACCTGCATGTGTGCATATCTAAACGGTTCCTGCTGTTTTCCGTGTTATTTTTTCAAAATTGCTGCAAATGCATTCAAAAATAATTTACTTCTCAGTATAGTTCTAATTTTTGTTGCATTTTAACTTTTAAAACATGTATTTGGTCAGTTTATGGATTTATGACAATTATGCTATCGGAGATGTGTACATTTCGACAGCCTGGCTAGAAAATCACTCAAGTGAAACAATTGTAAAAGGCTATATATAGCAGGTACAGGTGGCCAAAATTTTTCGATTAAATATGGCGGAATTGAAGAAATAGGGCGGACAAAGGCGTACAGGAATGTAGTAAGTCGTACAAAGATGAAAAATGGTGCCTTTTTAAGAGTTCATGTCAGCTTTAACTCAGATAAGTGCCTCTTACACCATCCCTATGACCACTAGAAAAGTTTTCTTATCTATTATCAATTCTGTACATCCGTACCTGAAAGAGGGTTAAATGTCAAAGTAAACACTTAACTGTTAAAGTCAGTGATTCTTGCAAAAGTATGGCTGTCAAATATGTTGAACAATGAATGACTGAGATAGCCTACCTACCCACCAAGACCCACGACAGCTATAAATACATTCAGGTATCCAGAAAAAATGGAATCAGACACGTCAACATGCTCATATAAACTTATTCATATTTTTACTTAGAATTTTAATTGAATTAACATGATAAACAATAAATTTTAGTAGTCTGAATAAAAAGAATTAGTCTGAATAACATTAATGTCAAACTCAGTGAAAAGTGTAAATATTTATAATAACAGAACATGATGTATTTGTGAAACTCTGATGACCCCTATGACAGCTTATGGGCTAGGTGTAAGTTGTATACAGACAGAGAAACAGACAGACAGGAAAAAAAACAATATACCCCAAGGATCTTCCTAGCCATGGGCATAAAAAGAATTGTGTCTATACATTAGAATCAACAATATAACTGTTATTTTGAGGAGGAGGAGGAGGGGGAGGGTGGGAAACTTGTGAGCTGAGGGAAAAAGAAAGGGTGATAATAGGGTATAGAAATAATACCTGAAATCGATTGATGTGTTCAGCTTGTAAGTTACTGCTTGTAAAAAAAATAAAGATCAAATTCAAATACTGTACATATAAACAAGATAAGTTAATATATTCAAAATTCAGGGCTATCACCTGATCAAAGAGTACTGAGTAGTTGGCATATTTATGAATAAGCACCACACACTAAATACATTTTGCTAAATGACCACATATAGTTTTCATGTTTGATTTCTTAGTGGAATTCATGAAATGGCAAACTGTTACCCAGGCAAAAGCTGCTAACATAGAAGCTTCCCTTTTATAAGAACATGTTCTGGACAGGCAACAGCACGTGGTTTTAAACGTAACATCACACAAACATTTAGCCCCTTAGTATATGCAGAGCAACCAATACATATAACCATACATGTGTAATTATCAGCAAACTCATCTTGAGCAATCAGCCACAATAAAATAACTGCAAGAATCAGATGTATAACCTTATGCTTCTGTATCATGGTTCTTGTCTATAGACAAATGATTCTAATTCAAGTTCAGGATCATGATAAACTTTTCATAATAAACCCTTCATTCTTACTACATCTATCATTTCTTTTTATTTTGTTTTTTGAAAGTTTTCTTTTATCATATAAATATAAGACTTATATTATCTTCAAGGAAATTGTTTTCATGCACTAAATCATCAGGTAGAATGCTTCATATCATCCTATGAGCAAAAGCTCCTAGACCACAATTCCTCCAAAGCCTTTAGAGGGCTGCATGGTTGTTGCCATATTTAGACTAGATTGATCTCCTTTCAAAGGAGAGCTTCATATGAAGATATACAAAAGTGATGACATTTTAAAACTACCGGTAAAATGTATAAAATTTTCTTAACCAAATGATGGTTGCCAGTTAAAGATATCATACCTACAAGATGAAATGTAAACAAGAGATGCTTTAAACCTGACTTGATCTATCATAGACCTGCTGTTCTTTCAACTTCTTTGCAGAGTTGCAGAAAAACCATCTGCCTGCTGTAATTTTAAACAAGAGGCCCAAGGGCCTTGAATCACTCTTCTGATAAATTGTACAGTCTATCATTTCTATTTGAAGCCTCTAACTCTAAGTATCCTAAGATGCATGAACTGACAAAGTTTGATGATTCTTAGCCAGTTAGGAATGAAGATATTTCTGAAAGCAGTATAGCTATAAAATACCATAAGAAGGTCATGGTGACCACCTTTTTGATTTAAAACTTTCTGAGGACTCAAGATACATTAATTGACTGATATTTCTAAGCCAATAAGCACCTCATATATTCAAAAGTAGTCACTGTGACCTTCTTATGGTTGACATTCTCCGAAAACCCAAGATGCATCAACTATCAGTTTGATGATTCTAAGCCAATAAGTACCAGAGATACTTAAATATAGCCATAAAATGTCAAAAATAGGTCACCGTAACCTACTTTTTGGTAGAAATTTTCCAAGGATCCAAGATGCATCAACTGACAATGTTTGATGATTCTAAGCTGAAAAGTACCTAAAATTCTTAAATATAGCCATAAAATGTCAAAACTAGGTCACAGTGACCTACTTTTTGGTAGACATTCTCAGAAAACCCAAGTTGGATCAACTGACAAAGTTTGATAATTCTAAGCCAAAAAGTACCTAAGATACCTATATAAAGCCATAAAATGTCAAAAAAAGGTCACCATGACCTACTTTTAGGTCAACATTTTCCGAGGACCCAGGATGCATCAACTGACAATGTTTGATGATTCTAATCCAACAAGTACCTGAGATAATCAAAAGTAGGTCATTTCGACCTACTTTTTAGTCGACATTCTCCAAAAAACCCAAGATACCTCAACTGACAACATTTGACAATTCTAGGCCAATTAGCACCAGGGATACTTAAATATAGCTATAAAATTCAAAAAGGGTCACAGTGACCTACTTTTTGGTAGACATTCTCAGAAAACCCAAGTTGCATCAACTGACAAAATTTGATAATTCTAAGCCAAAAAGTACCTAAGATACCTAAATAAAGCCATAAAATGTCAAAAGTAGGTCACAGTGACCTACTTTTTGGTCGACATGTTCCGAAAACCCAAGTTGCATCAACTGAAAAAATTTGATGATTCTAAGCCAAAAAGAACCTAAGAATATTTAAATATAGCCATAAAATGTCAAAACTAGGTCACAGTGACCTACTTTTTGATCGACATGTTCTGAAAATCCAAATTGTATCAACTGACAAAGTTTGATGATTCTAAGCCAAAAAGTACCTAAGATACTTAAATATAGCCATAAAATGTCAAAAGTAGGTCACCTTGACCTACTTTTGGTTGACATTTTCCGCAAAACCAAGATGCATCAACTGACAAAGTTTGATGATCATAGGTCTGAAAGTATTCAAAATATGCACTTTAAACAATTTGAAAGCAAATGCCTGAAAATACAAAAAGTAGGTCACAGTGACCTACTTTTTCATAAATATGTTTTAAGGCCTGAAGATGCATCAACTTACAAGATTTGGTGATTCTAAACCTCTCAGTATCTGAAATAATGGGATTGAATGTTTTAGAAAAAGATGAGCCATAAAATTCAAAAAGTAGGTCAGGGAGAAAACAATAAGGACAGCACCAGGATATGACTACAATGTCACCCAAGGCTAAGGTAGAATGGGATACGTTCATGTACTATGACGTACTTTTGTTCGAAGTATTGTTTTGATTTGGTTGAGTGCCTTTTTAAGAGTCAAAATTTGTACAGACACGGTTTAAAAGAACTCTCTTATATGGAGATAAGAAAAACTCTTAAGAAGATCATAATCTCAACAATGTTTGAAGAAAGGCGTATAATCGAGCTGAAATAAGCTTTAAAACGATGTAGATGAAAAATGTGCAAACAAAGGGGACCGACTTGAAAGGTGTAAGCACAGAAAAAATGTTGCAAATCCACGACGAAAATGGAAAGTTTTTTGCGGAGCCAAGACACGACGAAGAAGTACAGCATGGTAATATTCATCTAGATCATGCATATACGTCAGGTATACAATTTATATTATATTTTCCAATGTATTGCAATGTTGGGGATCACGAACAAAAACGAGATCGTTGATAAAACTGAGATGCACACACATTAATGCGACATGTATAAAAGTTATGTTTAGCACGCCTATAAGTGCAATAATATTATATAGCTACTTCAATTATTTAACAGGTAGTGCTACAGCCTGTTCACAAATGAGAGGCATGGGTGATCATGGTGATTATCCATCTGATAGAGAGACACTCTCTGAATCTGACACAATATCTGCCTTTGAATCTGACAATGAAAGTGATTTATTGGATGACAATGCCGATGAATCCGTCCCAGGAATACATCTTTTTGGCAGACACATAGTGGAGTTGAAAGTGTTGGGCAATCAACTGAAGAAAGGGTGCATCATGTGTGGAGAGAAATTGCAACTTTCATCATGTATTGGAGAAGGAAGATATGGATTAGGTAATGTGAAATAAAATAAAGAGTGACATTTTCAATATCATTACATTAAAATTAGCTGCAGATCTGTAGCTGTCTGAAAAAATATATATTGATAGACCGGAGAGCTACAATGCCACCCATTGAAAAAACTGTATATTTATTGCACACAAAAAAGTGCATGTGCTCGCTTCTCGATTTATTTCACTGTGTTTTTTGTGCGCAATAAATATCATATATTTTTCGGAGAGCTACAGATCTGCAGCTACATTAAAATACATTAATTTGTCGAAATACTTATTTTCTTCTTATTATGAGTAGGCAGTATGCTTCACATCAAGTGTCTTGCTTGCCAAAAATTTAATAAAATTCCAACTGGAAAGAGACGTCAAAATGGAGTTCAGGATATAAACTCAAAACTGGGAGCTGGTAATTACATTATGTATATTAATATTTTTAGCTCACCTGAGCCGAAGGCTCAAGTGAGCTTTTCTGATCACATTTTGTCCGTCGTCCGTCCGTCTGTCTGTCTGTCTGTCCGTCTGTCTGTCTGTCCGTCTGTCTGTCCGTCTGTAAACTTTTCACATTTTCGACTTCTTCTCAAGAACCAATGGGCCAATTTTGACCAAACTTGGTACAAAGCATCCTTGGGTGAAGGGGAATTTAAATTGTTAAAATGAAGGGACATATCCCCTCGCAAGGGGAGATAATCAAGAAAAGACAAAAATAGGGTTGGGTCATTAAAAAATCTTCTTCTCAAGAACCACTGGGCCAGTAAAGCTGAAACTTATGTGGAAGCATCCTGGGGTAGTGTAGATTCTAAATTGTTCAAATCATGACCCCCGGGGGAAGGGCGGGGCCACAATGGGGAATCAAAGTTTTATATAGAAATATATAGGGAAAATCTTTGAAAATCTTCTTCTCAAGAACCACTAGGCCAGAAAATCTGAAACTTATGTGGAAGCATCCTGGTGTAGTGTAGATTCTAAATTGTTCAAATCATGACCCCCGGGGGAAGGGCGGGGCCACAATGGGGAATCAAAGTTTTATATAGAAATATAAAGGAAAATTCTTTGAAAATCTTCTTCTCAAGAACCACTTGGCCAGAAAAGCTGAAACTTATGTGGAAGCATCCTGGGGTAGTGTAGATTCTAAATTGTTCACTCCATGACCCCCAGGGGAAGGGCGGGGCCACAATGGGGAATCAAAGTTTTATATAGAAATATATAGGGAAAATCTTTGAAAATCTTCTTCTCAAGAACCACTGGGCCAGAAAAGCTGAAACTTATGTGGAAGCATCCTGGTATAATGTAGATTCTAAATTGTTCAAATAATGACCCCCGGGGGAAGGGCGGGGCCACAATGGGGAATCAAAGTTTTATATAGAAATATATAGGGAAAATCTTTGAAAATCTTCTTCTCAAGAACCACTGGGCCAGAAAAAGTGAAACTTATGTGGAAGCATCCTGGTGTAGTGTAGATTTTAAATTGTTCAAATCATGACCCCCGGGGGAAGGGCGGGGCCACAATGGGGAATCAAAGTTTTACATAGAAATATATAGGAAAAATCTTTGAAAATCTTCTTCTCAAGAACCACTGAGCCAGAAAAGCTGAAATTTATGTGGAAGCATCCTGGTATAATGTAGATTCTAAATTGTTAAAATAATGACCCCCGGGGGAAGGGCGGGGCCACAATGGGGAATCAAAGTTTTATATAGAAATATATAGGGAAAATCTTTGAAAATCTTCTTCTCAAGAACCACTGAGCCAGAAAAGCTGAAACTTATGTGGAAGCATCCTAGTATAATGTAGATTCTAAATTGTTCAAATAATGACCCCCGGGGGAAGGGCGGGGCCACAATGGGGAATCAAAGTTTTATATAGAAATATGTAGGAAAATTCTTTGAAAATCTTCTTCTCAAGAACCACTGGGCCAGAAAAGCTGAAACTTATGTGGAAGCATCCTGGTGTAGTGTAGATTCTAAATTGTTCAAATCATGACCCCCGGGGGAAGGGCGGGGCCACAATGGGGAATCAAAGTTTTATATAGAAATATAAAGGAAAATTCTTTGAAAATCTCTTTCTCAAGAACCACTGGGCCAGAAAAGCTGAAACTTATGTGGAAGCATCCTGGTATAATGTAGATTCTAAATTGTTCAAATTATGACCCCCAGGGGAAGGGCGGGGCCACAATGGGGAATCAAAGTTTTATATAGAAATATATAGGGAAAATCTTTGAAAATCTTCTTCTCAAGAACCACTGGGCCAGAAAAGCTGAAACTTATGTGGAAGCATCCTGGTATAATGTAGATTCTAAATTGTTAAAATAATGACCCCCGGGGGAAGGGCGGGGCCACAATGGGGAATCAAAGTTTTATATAGAAATATATAGGAAAAATCTTTGAAAATCTTCTTCTCAAGAACCACTGGGCCAGAAAAGCTGAAACTTATGTGGAAGCATCCTGGCATAATGTAGATTCTAAATTGTTCAAATAATGACCCCCTGGGGGAGGGTGGGGCCACAATGGGGAATCAAAGTTTTATATAGAAATATATAGGAAAAATCTTTGAAAATTAATCTTCTTCTCAAGAACCACTGGGCCAGAAAAGCTTAAACTTATGTGGAAGCATCCTGGTGAAGTGTAGATTCTAAATTGTTCAAATCATGACCCCCAGGGGAAGGGCGGGGCCACAATGGGGAATCAAAGTTTTACATAGAAATATATAGGGAAAATCTTTGAAAATCTTCTTCTCAAGAACCACTGACCCAGAAAAGCTGAAACTTATGTGGAAGCATCCTGGTATAATGTAGATTCTAAATTGTTCAAAAAATGACCCCCGGGGGAAAGGCGGGGCCACAATGGGGAATCAAAGTTTTATATAGAAATATATAGGAAAAATCTTTGAAAATCTTCTTCTCAAGAACCACTGGGCCAGAAAAAGTGAAACTTATGTGGAAGCAATCTGGGGTATTGTAAATTCTAAATTTTAGGAATCATGACCCCCGGGGGAAGGGCAGGGCCATTATAGGGAATCAAAGTTTTATATAGAAATATATAGGAAAAATCTTTGAAAATTTTCTTCTCAAGAACCACTGGGCCAGAAAAGCTGAAACTTATGTGGAAGCATCCTGGTGTAGTGTAGATTCTAAATTGTTAAAATAATGACCCCCGGGGGAAGGGCGGGGCCACAATGGGGAATCAAAGTTTTATATAGAAATATATAGGAAAAATCTTTGAAAATCTTCTTCTCAAGAACCACTGGGCCAGAAAAGCTGAAACTTATGTGGAAGCATCCTGGTGTAGTGTAGATTCTAAATTGTTCAAATTATGACCCCCGGGGGAAGGGCGGGGCCACAATGGGGAATCAAAGTTTTATATAGAAATATATAGGAAAAATCTTTGAAAATCTTCTTCTTGGGAACCACTGGGCCAAAAAAGCTGAAACATATGTGCCCATGGAAGGATCATGGGGTAGTGTAGATTTCAAAATGTCTAAATTATGATCAGTGGGGTAGGGTGGGTATGCATTATGTATAACAAGGGGAAAATCTGGTAAAGAACAGAATGGTCACAGCTTCTCAGGTGAGCGATGTGGCCCATGGGCCTCTTGTTTATGGATACAGCAGACCTGTTTACTCTTACGATTTCGCCGTATTTTTTACGGATTTATAATCCAAAATACGTCTCACGTTTTGCTGTTATGAAAATACGGAAATACGTTTGTTTGGGATATATAGCAGTTAGTTTTCATTATGATCTGTTGAAATATGGCTGATAGAATGTCGACTTCGCTGAAATCAACAACAATCATTGACAGTCAATCGTTATGATCTGGTCGCTCACGTGGCGCATTGGTTAGAGTGCCTGCGCAGTAAGGACTTGCTCCTTACGTTGAGGGTTCGAATCCTACTTGTGCGACCTGGATACCGGTCCTTCAGATCAGACCATATCATCCGCAGTAGGTGCTAGCACGAAACAGACCCTTCCCTGCTTGATGGCCTTAAGTGCTGCGTTATGGACAAAATTTGCAGCTCTCCACCGGCAGGTGGTTAAAAAAATCTTGAGAAAGTCATTATACAATCAATCAATCATCGTTTTGATCTGTCTCAGTTTCACGCCTTTTACATGTTATCTCAATAAAAAAAAGATTTCAAGCACATTAGTGATTTCGAGTTGTTAAACATGTTGTGGTTTAAAATGACAAAGAACATGTTATTTAACCATGTTTTAGTTATCAAAAAGCAGTTGTTTTCTATTTATATACGTAAAACCAATGGAAAACGAAATCTTACTGGCAAATGTTAAATCTCACGGACAAATCTTAGATCAAAAATACTGAGAGATGACGATAAGGGTAAACAGGTCTGATACAGATATAACTCTATTTGAATATGAGGAAATATATTTTAAGATATTATAATAAAATGTGCCCAATGTGTGAACACTATATAACAGAAAAATATTTTTTGAAAATTTAATGAAAATAAAAAATGCCTATTCATGTCACAATAAATCACCTTTAATATAGTTTGTAATAATTGAAATTTGTAACATTTACATTTCATCAGCTGTTTTATATACTGGAATTGGAGAAACAACAGTGAACAGATTTTTGGCAGCACTGAACTTACCCAATGTTGACCATAAAACATTAAAGAAGAGAGAGAGAGAGGCTGGTGCAGCATTTGAGGAAATAGCGGATATGACATGTCAGGAAGCCATTAAAAAAGAGAAAGACGGGTACTTGAAATAAATTTCTTATAACGAGAACTGAAAGAAATGTCATGTGTAATTACATGTATATACAATATACATTTGTATATACAATTATCAATATACATATATATTTCCATTTGTAATTTGTAGCTGTAAAGAAGAAGTGTTTCATATCATGCTTAACCAGGCAAACACGGGGAAGTGGAAGAAACTATGCCAGCTTATCAGGTATGTCCAAATAATTTAATCTTAGGTGTAATACATCATTAGATTGGGTAAATTTTTTTATCCATTTTGTATGACATAATTTGCCTACAAAACAATGAGTTAAGTCAAAAATGAAATTTGATCAATGTATTTGTAAAATCAATCATAGCACATCTTTTCTATGAATTGAAGGACATGGAAGTATGATTGGTGCAACCACAGGGAAGGTTCTCGCATATGCTGTCCGATGCAAGAAATGTAAACAGTGTGACCAGGATATCAGCAATGACACAACCAGCAGTCACGATTGTAGAAAAAATTGGTCTGGATCATCCAAGTCCATGGAGCCTGACATGGCTGTAGAAATGTTACATAATTTGAAGGAAAAGGGTTTCATGTTAAAAACCTACTTATGGATAATGACACGACAACAATATCCAAGGCGCGTTCACCTTTTGATCCATATCAATAAATTTTCAGACTTTAAGAGCCAAACTCTGTAATGATTTGTAATTTTATATAGGAGCTGTGGCACGAATAGTCTCAGAATTTCTCTAAACTCTCTATGATAAAAGTCATTGATACCCTAAACTGAAATCAGGCAAAAATTGGTTGCTATGCTTTATAGTTACCATGGCAACATGTCTTAAAGTTCGAAAAATGGCATATTTTAACATGTTTGGAGCCCCATAGTTAACATTTGCGGCAAAGCAAACAATTGGCAATGACTGTTTCCAAAAGTTGAAGGTCAGATGTCTCAAATGCATAATAAACATGTTTGGTAAATCAACTATTACATACGTTACTATGGTAACAAAGTATTCAAAAGTAAAAAAAAAAATTTCATTGAAGTTTATAAATTCATACACGTAAAAACAGACCTGTTTACTCTTACGATTTCGCCGTATTTTGTACGGATTTTTAGTCGAAATTACGTCTCACGTTTAGTTTACATAAAAATACGGAAATAAGAAATATATACTTGTTTACAATTGAGAAGTTAGTTTTCGTTATGACCTGTCCCAGTTTCACCCTATTTAATCGCGTATAAAAGATTTCAAACACAGTTACGTTGGTTTGCCAAAATGCCGTGATATAAAATGACCATAGCCATGTTATTAAACCATGTTTTAGTAATCAGGCAAGGCAAGCAGTTGTTCTCCATTTATATATGTCAAATTGATGGAAAGTGAAATCTTACTGGCAAATGCCAAATCTCACGGACAAATCTAATCAAAAATACTGAGAGACAACGATATGGGTAAACAGGTCTGTAAAAATAAAAAAACAATTATAGGATGAAATGTGACCAAATAATAGAAAAAAGAGCCTTGAAACATATACCAAGAACAAAATATGATATTTCATATTGGTTGGCAATGGTTGCCAAGGTTTTTATACCATATAGAGCCTTCAAAGTAACACTCTGTATTTTTAAATCTGATCCTATCTTTTAAAAAAGCACATTTCCCCATAACTAATGATCAATTTTTAAAGATGTTGGTGTGCTCCTAGTTTTCCCATTTGAAAAAATTCAGATTAGATTCTTTAAATAGAGAGTTGCTATGGAAATAAGCAGAAAATATATGCTTAAAAACCTGAAAAATATTTTCTTTCCTTGGATACGTACCCTTAAATGTAGATTCCCAAAACTTTTATGATTGATATTTATTAACAGCTAACCTGACTTTTAATTTTGACTATCATCCAATCTCTAAGTGGATGCAAGAAGTTGGCACACAGGATTTAATATTGATATAAAGTTCACAAAATCGAACATTTTCCCTTCTTGGTAACCATAGCAACAGTGTTGTATTCTTCATCAAATTTTATCAATATATGATATTCAACTTCAGTTCTAACAGATAAGTACTATTCAAGCTGAGTCCTTTAATTTGTTCCTTGATTATATGGCAATTTAATTCTTAATGCAGCGAAAAATAATTCACTTTTAAGCACTGGTACTTTGTTTCCATGGTAACAATGCAAAGTAGCAATTATACCCAATTTTTCTCATGTATTTGGTGATGCAAGGTCCTAAGGATGCATATTTGCCAGTCTTGAATTTTCATGTTTTTCCTCAAGAAAGTAGCATTAACCCAATCTTAGTTACTGGTTTTGCATGGTTACACTGTGTTTCCATGGCAACCATAAAAGTTATTTATAGAATGATATTGCTTACACTTATATACTTAAGGTCAAACATTTTCATTATTTTTCTTAAGTCGTTGATTGAGTTTGAGCATGTAACACCTACCATTAGTGAATACGGAGTGTTTTTCAGCATTTTAAATGTATTCCAAATGTACCCTTGGTTACCACTTACTTAGAGATATATTCTAAACAGTTTCTTTACAGTATAAGTGACATCAAGGTGTCATGTTTTTGTGAGAATGGTTTGTTTGCTTTTTCTAGTTTTTATTAAGCCACAGTCAAGATTTAAAGTGGCTGAAAATCTCGATTTTTCAAATTTTCCGGCTGTTGCCATAGCAACCAAGACACTTAGCAACGAAATTTTGTTTGATATTTGTTTCTGGTGTCAAGTACTATGCATGGGTGAAGTTTCATCAAAATCGGTGACCATGCGTGGCAACGAAGTTCAAGTGGTTACAGAGAATGGCTATTAATCACACAAAAAAGAACTTCACTAATAAGTTGTACCAACTCAAGAAAGAAAAGAAATATGCCTTACTGGGTCCTAAAGCTATCAAACATTTGACAAAATGTTTTGCATATGTTGTAAAATCTATTACCCCACCTCTGTTGATTTTTCCGTGAAATCCTGGCTTACGATTGGTTGAAGTCTGTCACGTGAAAGCGGTGGATTACTTATACCCGGTCAGTTGTAAATCCATACCCGGTCAGTAAATCTATACCCGGTCGATGTATTACGTCACAAACACAAACGTGACGTCATAATAGGCACAGTATAAGCGCGATGAAGCATTTAGCAGAGAAAACCATTTATAAACTACAGATAAAACGTAAATGTTTCATCGGTGGGGTAAATTCGTTACATAGTCATTTAGTGACAGGGTATGGGATGATACCTGGTTAGTAAATTTCATACCTGACTCGGCTCCGCCTCGCCAGGTATGAAATTTACTAACCAGGTATCATCCCATACCCTGTCACTAAAAGACTATGTAACTAATAATACAGATCCTGTACAGTTGAAGAAAAACTTGGATTCAATCCCATGTCATGTGTTTGGTGATCATTCTAATTGTGGTGAATGGTGCAAGTATAAAGAAAACCCAGAAGAATACCGTCCAAAGAATCTACTATACGGTCGATACCTAAATGGTGACAAACTTCTCCAAGACTTAAAACATGTATTTGGAACATTCTCAAAAATCAGTGACAAACTTGTGAACATTGGAAGCACTCAGAACAATGAGAGTTTTAACAGGACTGTGGCCTCGAAAAATCCAAAATCTCATTTTTATGGTGGTTCAGAAAGTACAGATTTCAGGGTGTCTTCAGCTGTAGCCCAGATAAATGATGGAGCAGGTTTTATATCAGAAGGTATGTTGTTTATTTTGATTAAGTATACAAGTAAAAATTAAAAATTTTTGCATATATTGAGTTATATTTGTGTCACAGGTGGTGAAAAGTCAAGTCTCAACCGGGACTCGAACCCAGGGCCTCTGGCGTACCGTGCCAGCGCTCTAACCAACTGAGCTATTGAGACCCGATATATTGACTGACTTTCACGCACCTGTGAACCCGGTGACATATTCCCCCTCTTTGTAGAAATTCGTCCTCGAATTCTACGAGTTAAGGAAATGCTGTGAGGCATGTTCCAAGGAAATAGTGGGTTTTGTACGTTGGGCGCCAAATGTCACAGGTGGTGAAAAGTCAAGTCTCAACCGGGACTCGAACCCAGGGCCTCTGGCGTAACGTGCCAGCGCTCTAACCAACTGAGCTATTGAGACCCGATATATTGACTGACTTTCACGCACCTGTGAACCCGGTGACATTTGCATACTTTCATACAAAATGGAATTGTGTCTGTTTTCAGTATGTAGTTTTTAGTCATTTAAAGGTGTACGAGAATTTGCTTTTGTCACCCGGAGAAAACACTGCTCGTTACATAGAGAAAGAGAACTTGAAGAGAGAGTAACACAGACATCAGAAACAGAGCATTAAGTACAAAAAAAGACGCAGAGAGCTTAAATCTACAATGACTTAACAGGTATATTTCAGCATCTTTGATCAGTTCAGGATTTGTAATTGAGTTTAAGAGAGGGCTTTGATATTTCTTCTTCTATTCAAGTTTCAACATCAGAGATTAAAGAAGGAGCTACATATCAGCCTGTTGTTGACCTAAAATGAAACCTCCGAACTGTTGACTGAAGAGATACCACCAACTTGTAGTGCTCACGTTGTACAGGAGCCTAAAAGTACTTTCCTCTACTTCGATTTAGAGACAACTGGTTTAGGTATCATCACCTTTATAAGATAGTTTTACTGTTCATCAGATGTTAATTTTTATTATCATAAACTTTTATTTCTTTATGTGTGAGTATTACACAAAGGTATTTATTTACCATTTCTTATAGTGAGCAATGTAATCCTTATAGCTTATATCAATCATTGTATAATTAAATACTTTATAATAAATATTCTTCAGGCACAGAATCCAGCATAGTGGAACTTGCTTGTGTCTGCAAGGATAACATCTTTCACAGGTACGTTCTACCAGATGCACCTATTCATCCAAAGGCGACAGCGGTGACTGGTTTGCATGTAGCAAGTGGAAAGTTGTTTCATAAGAAAAATCCAGTTGTTGCTATTGACATTGAGAAATGTTTGTGCGAATTTCTTAATTGGTTGAAATCATTTGAAAATCCATTACTTATATGCCATATTGGGAAATGCTTTAATTCAGCCATTCTTGTGAAAGCTTTCTTAAAACATCCAGAGTGTGGAGTTTTAAAAGAAACTATTAGTGGATTTATTGATAGTTTACATGATTTAAAGAAATTTTGCCAGGGAGATGTACTTATGGGCCACATCTAGCAACAGAAGATGTTAAGATTCTACAGGCATTAGTGAACCATCACAAATTGACTGAAGACACTCTCTTTAAACATAGTTTTGATGTAAATTTTGTACAGAATTCAATTGATTTTAAGCTGAAGTCAGATGAATGTTTGATCTCATTGCACCCTTTGCAGCATTGCATATCTGATTACATGTTGAAAAAGGTCTAGCACATTGGTTTGAACTACAATCATTTGAAGCTTGCTTTTCAGAGAGGTGGTGCAGAGGGTATTGAAAATATTATAGGAGAAAAGAATGCTGATGGAAAGGTCCGAGTTACCGCACCAAGTCTGTTGTTGCTAAAATTGTTGACCATTTTGTGTCATATAAAATGTATATAATATGTTTTTTTTAATTTATGTTTCAAAACCTTTTGTGATTTTCCAGAGTTGTGTGTCATCCTTAAGCTTGGTAATGTATGGTATATGAATGTAAGTATTACTTCTTTGCTCTGTGCACCAACTGATAATTACTGTAAGTATCTTTTGTGTTGTGTCATTGTTTTTACTATATGTGTGTCTGTGTCGGACTATCCATGTTGTGTGCTTTATAATTCTGCTTAATCCTTCTCTCTTTTTATGTTTTTTAGCTCACCTGAGCCGAAGGCTCAAGTGAGCTTTTCTGATCACATTTTGTCCGGCGTCCGTCTGTCTGTCTGTCTGTCTGTCTGTCTGTCTGTCTGTCTGTCTGTCTGTCCGTCTGTCTGTCTGTCTGTAAACTTTTCACATTTTCGACTTCTTCTCAAGAACCGCTGGGCCAATTTCAACCAAACTTGCCACAAAGTATCTTTGGGTGAAGGGGATTCAAGTTTGTTCAAATGAAGAGCCACGCGCTCATTCAAAGGGAGATAATTGGGAACTAATGAAAATTTAGTGGCATATTTTAAAAAATCTTCTTCTCAAGAACCACTGTGCCAGGAAAGATGAAACTTATGGGGAATCATGCTCAGGTAGAGTAGATTCAGATTTGTTCAAATCATGACCCCTGGGGGAAGGGCGGGGCTAAAATGGCCGACCAAAGTTTTACATAGAAATATATAGGAAAATTCTTTAAAAATCTTCTTCTCAAGAATGACAAAGCCATAATTCATTATATTTATATGGAAGCATGTTCAGGTAGTGTAGATTCAAGTTTGTTCAAATCATGACCCCCCGGGGTAGGGCGGGGCCAAAATGGCCGACCAAAGTTTTACATAGAAATATATAGGAAAATTCTTTAAAAATCTTCTTCTCAAGAATGACAAAGCCATAATTCATCATATTTATATGGAAGCATGTTCAGGTAGTGTAGATTTAAATTTGTTCAAATCATGACCCCTGGGGGTCGAGGGGGGCCAAAATGGCCGACCAAAGTTTTACATAGAAATATATAGGAAAATTCTTTAAACATCTTCTTCTCAAGAATGACAAAGCCATAATTCATCATATTTATATGGAAGCATGCTCAGGTAGTGTAGATTCAAGTTTGTTCAAATCATGACCCCCCGGGTGTAGCGTGGGGCCAAAATGGCCGACCAAAGTTTTACATAGAAATATATAGGAAAATTCTTTAAACATCTTCTTCTCAAGAATGACAAAGCCATAATTCCTCATATTTATATGGAAGCATGCTCAAGTAGTGTAGAATCAAATTTGTTCAAATCATGACCCCAGGGGTAGAGCGGGGCCAAAATGGCCGACCAAAGTTTTTAAAGATATATATAGGAAAATTCTTCAAAAATCATTTTCTAAAAAATAGCAAATCCATGATTGGTCATGGGACTACTTTTGGATTTAAACTTTACAATAAAAAGCCATTTTCTACTTTTTCCTACCCTTAGTGCTCATTTGAGCGATGTGGCCCATGGCAGGGGTAGACAAATACAATTTTGCAGTACTTGCCCTCGGACAGGTTACTATCGTAAAACTACCTGTCCTACCAAAAAATATGCTTGTCCCACCTTTTTACCGGCCGCCAGGAGGCGGTCTGTTAGTTGATATGAAAGTTTCAAGTGGCCGTGCGTTTCTGCGGAGTTAGAAAAATTTAAATAAATATATTTAACATTTATATTAATAGAAAATTGAAAAAAGATTTTTTAAATGTTTACTAAAAGCACAATAATCATATAATCAAAATTTTGTAAATATTGGGGGTAAATGTTTCATCCAATCCTGATTGACAAATTCTTACATGACAGAAGTGCGGCAACTTTATATGTAGGCATAGTCTAAAACAAAGAACGAGTTGTATATCAACAATTTTACTTTCTCTTTTTAATCAGCTTAAACATGATTTGTTATATTTATTTTATCTAGAGGGAGTTGGGGAGGGGGGGAGGTGTTAACATCCTCTAAGACATTTTTATTAAAGTGCAGAGACGCAGAGGTCTATGGACAGTTTGTTTATACATATACTGTACATGCATTATGCATGAAGAAAATCGGCAATGTCTTATACAAGTGTTTCATGTAACGAGGATATTTTAACAGATAAATGTAAGAAAATTTTAAAAACAGATCACGCAAATTTCGGT